>NC_136414.1:53430000-53735000 GCF_051521515.1 Lactuca serriola | reverse complement strand
AAAGAAAAGGCAAACAAACGAAGACAAAAACAACCAAATTACATGATTTTTGGTACAAAATTCATGAAAAGCAAGATAAATTAGAAAAAGAAAAAAAGGGAAATATAGCATACTTACATGAGATTTTCTTGAAACCCGGTGTTAATCAAGATAAAAGGGCAAAGAAGATAAATCCTGGATCACTGAGACAAATTTGAAAATGATCTCAATCTTTGTTGAAAGATTTATATGCACATTTGACAATATTGCTTAATTTTATCTTTAATTTTTTTTCCTTTTTATAAATTTTTAGGTGACCTGAATGAAACTTATTTTGTTGATGATTCATCTCCAGTGAAACCTAGTGTACATTTTCATGAAATCGGGGAAATTATAAATCGACATGCTACCATGGCAGGCTTATATTTGGTAATAATTTATACAACTTTTTATAATGTCTTTTTTTTAATCATCACATTGACTATGTTGGAAATGATCTTATAAAGAACAGGGCTAGGGTTGTTTCCTACAGAAGGGCAGTTTATGAGGAATTTAACCCAAGCATAAGTATCATCAAATTTGACCTAAGGGCAGTCCATGCGTTTATCAAGCTACTGATACCTCAGAACCTCTTCACCGCAGAGGAAGGGCATTATCTGAAATAAAAAAAATTAGTTTTGCCCAAGAATACAAGGCAACATATCCAAATTCATTTAAACTATGATGTTGTGGGTCACTCGCCTGCTAGAGACTGTATGAAATTTGGGCATATAGTGAAAATGAGTTTAATCAAAAATATATATTGAAATATGTTCTCCTTTTTATATATTTTTTTTGACTATTTGTTTTTTTCTTTTAGTTAGGTGAACCCCTACAGTTTCTAATTTGGGTATACCCTCTTCTAATCCTCAAAATGATCCACACAAATTTATGCATCACACTTCAGATGACATAGTCAAGGAGGATAAAAGGTATCGCCTTTGAAGGCTAATTTTCAAATTCAAAGTTTTATGTTATTTGTATGTTATGATAATGGTATAGTTGCCTTCATATTTTACGAGTGATAAGGTTTTAAGCTGGACATCAGATTGTTTTGTAAGAGCTTTAGTTGTTGAATATGTAAGAGGAAACTTATGGTTGAGTTGTTACTCTGTGTGTGGTGAAGATGATGGTGTTCAACTTCGTCCTGAATATGTTAAAGGTAAACCTTGGTCAAAGTTTCATATTTGACCAATCTTTTTCATGTTTTCAAAAGCTGATAATTTTTTTTTGTGTTTTTAAATTTTATAGAGGATGTTCATTATGTTGATATTTAGTTGATGACTGCAGGTTGAACTTACGTAACGAAAGCTTCACATGAAAGAATCTTTGATTGAGGCTTTCTTCAATTGTGTCTCCTTAATTCATGTAGAAATGAGAGCCAAATGGTATAGTGAATATTGAAGATTCAACTGAGGTAATCACTTTTTCTTCTCTGTGATTGGTTGATTTTTTTTACTTTATTGTGGACTGCTCTAGATCCTTGACCGTTTGACATTGCTATCGTCATCACATCCCTTCATTGTTTTCTACCACGTCCCCATTCACCACTTCATCTACTATTCAGCCACATAGTTAGGTTTATGTTATCCTATTTTTGGTTAAAATGATTATCTTCTTTGATCCATTTTCATGATTTTTAATGACATGATTACCAATTGAAGAGCGCACCTACAATTGCAACCACAGTTCCAGAAACTTTAGTTGGTGCTACAACTATTGCAGTTAATCGTGATGTCCATTTGGTCATTTTTATTATTAGCTTAGTTACTTAGAAGTACTACATTGGTAAATAACGAATTCACTTGGTTTCAAGAAGGTAATGTATTTTGATAGATTTAATGGCTATAAACTCATGAATTAAATGGCTTAAATTTGCATTTAGTTATAATTAAATTAATTGGATTGTAGTGTCACTTTTCGCCAAAATATATCTATACTTTGACAAATGTGGTCCTGTTTTATGGTCTTGCTACCATTTGAAAGAGTTTTATTTAGAGTTGGACATTTGTATTGTATTGTATAGCATTATAAATTACAAGGATATATATATATATATATATATATATATATATATATATATATATATATATATATATATATATATACTACATGGCTTATAAAGAGTAATGTTTAGTTTATATCACTTTTGGCCCAAAATAATCTACACTTTGACAAATATGGTCTTCCTTTTTGGGCAGCTTTTGGTCTTGCTGTCATTTGAAAGAGTGTTATTTGGAGGTGGATTTTGTATTGCTTTGTAATATAATTAATTTATAATAGAAGGTTCTATTAGTATATTAATTTTATTGTAAGTTACATAGTTTATCCACATGTATGTATGTGTCTATAACATTATAAGTTACTAGGATAAATATTTAAGAGCATCCATAACTAGAGTTATTTTTATACGATTTTTTATTAAATTGAAAAGCCTTTAAAAACTTTTTAAATTAAAAATTGGAGAAGTATTTTCAAACCAAAGCTTTTTCAGGTGCTTATAAATTATGAAGCTTTTATACATAAGGTTTTTAAATGATTAAGTATGGTGGATTTCATATATTTCAATTGTGAATAGACAACCTATGTAACAACATCTAAATAAGTAAATAGAAAAATCTATTGTATTATAGAGATATAATGAATTTTTTTGTTAGAGATTTTTTATGGAAACAAGTCAACTGAAAAAACTCTCATATTGTGGATGTTTTAAGAACGTTTTATATTTCCGATGCAAGAGTTGGAAGGCAGGGGAGGTAGTACTAGACGATATCATATTTTTTTTCGTGATATCACTACGCTGTCATTTGATGCACAAAGTAGGAGATTGATGGCTTGTGAGGATATTGATTACATGTTGACGTTAGTATGCCAGACACTTGGACCTATCAGGGTTGCTCAACCAAAGAATGTAGTGTCCAATGTAACCAGCCCCATCCCAAAAATAGAGTTTGAAGAATTAGTGTCCACCGACTAAAAAATTTTAACAACGTAAATTTTCAAACAAAATTTTCATTTTCAAAAATCACATAATTCTCATAAACATAGTTCACGGATCCCAAAAATGACAATGTATCAAAACACATGTTCAAATATTGTTTAAACACAATCCAGGACCCTCAAAATATAACTCCGCCTAGTGTATACAATCAAGGTGATGCCTTCCCGTGATCCTGAGAAATACCTAAAACACATAACACATAACACGGTAACCACAAAGCTTAGTGAGTTCCCCAAAGTACCCCACACATCTCATTAGCCTCTCATGGCCATGCTCAAATGAGACCTTCCGGTCAATGTGTCTTAGTGGGACACTCCAGTCCCACAACTCGGGTGGACCCTTCGGTCCTAACTCAAGTAAGATCAGAATAATACACAACATAAATCACAAAGACATAATGCAGGATATCACAATACTCAATACAAGCATATAAGACCCTCCGGTCACACAAAGGTTACCACTCTAGGTAAGTATAGTGAGAAGACTCACCTCGTAATCTAACAAATAAACCTCGTACACGAATCTCGATCTAGCCTCCGCCTAACACATGTGATAATTATCTCTAACTAACACTCCTTTCATAAATCTAAATAAAACAAAGGCTATTCCCTTTCTCTCTAACTCTTGGAATGGGTAAAATACCATTCTACCCCTCCGTGGTCTCCATACTCCCTATCTTGACTAAACCCTTAGGTCAACTAAAGTCAACACCCGAGTCAACAGTCCATGTTGACCCGACTCGTCGAGTGCATCTATGCGACTCATCGAGTCCCCTTGTTCTTTTTGAAAAGTCGCAAAAACCCAACTTAACTCATTGAGTTGTCTCATCAACTCACCGAGTTACTCATGTTAGACTCATCGGGGAAAACCCTAGTCGACGTGTCGATTTGGCTCATCATCTCGGTGAGTACCTTAAGTCCTATTTCTCATCAAGAAGTTTTAAGACAAATTTACAACCCCAAACTCTAGATCTAGCCTCCCAAGGTTGATATACCTCGTAAAGCTACAAACATTACATCCATGCATGGCACTTAGGGCTTGAAATGCCACAACAACTTGTACTTAGGGTCTTAAGCATAAATGGTACTCTTTAGCTGGATAAAGCTAGGACCTTTGGACTCTAGGGACCTCATAACGTCCAGATATGAAGTATCAAACTCTAGGTGAGTTCATTCCACTCAAAACCTCATGCAAAGATGGAATAAGCCCTAAACTCCAAGAAAATGAGATCTAATCACAACAGTGAGCAAGGTGAAGACTTTTTACCTTCAACAGATGTTCTAGACGAATTAACACCAGATCCAACAGTCTCTTCTTGATCCTTGTTTCAATACTTCACTCTCCTCTTCACAAGGTGCACTAAAAAAACCCAAGGATTAGCTCTCTCTCTCTCTCTCTCTCTCAACTCGATATAAGCGATTAGGGTTTCACACAAGGGAGTAAGGTGGATGGTAAGGAGGAAATGAGGGCTTAAGGTCCTTTAAATAGGGTCCAACCCCGGTGAATTAGGTTATTCTCTCACAGCGCCAACTTGCCGAGTTGGTCTCTCCGACTCGTCGAGTTGGTCATAAAACCCACGTGCATAAATAAATGGATAAATGTTATACCTAGGAGTCGGGATGTTACAATTCTCCCCCACTAGAATCAGACTTCGCCCACGAAGTCATGCTCTAGGAACAACTTTGGGTACTGCTCGCACATCTCAGACTCTGGCGCCTAAGTCCACTCGGATCCCCTATTGTGCTCCCACTGCACCTTACCAGCCGCACCTACTTGTTCCTCAAGGCCTCAATTTTTCTCTCCAAAATTGCTATCGGTATCTCGACATAATTCAGGCTAGCATCGACCTAAATGTCCTCTAAGGGTAGCACCGTCGTCTCATTGGCTACACACTTCCTCAACTGAGACACGTGGAAAGTGTTATGAATCTGTCTCAGCTCTGCAGCCATCTCTAACCGATAAACTACCTTCCCCACTCTGACAGTCACCCTAAAAGGACCGATATACCTGGGACCCAACTTTCCCTGCTTCCTAAATTGGATCACCGCTTCCCAAGGGGATACCTTTAGGAGGACAAAATCTCTAACCAGAAACTCAAGCTCGGATTGTTGTCGGTCTGTGTGACTCTTCTAGCGACTCTGAGCTGTCAGTAACCTCTATCTTACCTGTTGAATCTGCTCAGTCGTCTTGAGCACTATCTCAGTGCTACCCATCACTCTCTGCCCTACCTCTCCCCGACAGATGGGAGTCTGACACCTCCTCCTATATAAGAGCTCAAAGGAAGGCATACCAATACTGTAATGGTGGTTGTTGGTATAAGAAAACTTAGCCAGGGGCCAATAGGTGTCCCAACTTTCTCCGAAGTCCATAACACAAGCTCACAGCATGTCCTTAAGCGTCTGAATCGTCCGCTCACTCTACCTATCAATCTGTGGGTGGTATGTGGTACTGAAGTGCAATCGGGTACCCAACTCCTCATGAAACCTCTTCAAAAATCTGGAACAAAAACGCACATCACGATCTGACACTATCGATGTCGGCACCCCATGTCGTGCCACCACCTCTCTCACATAAATCTAGGCCAATCTCTCTGTGGAAGAGCTCTCACTGATAGCAAGGAAGTGAGCACTCTTCTTCAACCAGCCCATAATCACCCATATCGCGTCGACACCTCGCGCGGTCCTCTATAATTTGGTGATAAAATCCATGGAAATCTGCTCCCACTTCCACTAAGGAATCTCTAGAGGCTGTAACGGGCCATGTGGACGCTGGTGATCTGCCTTAACCCGACGACAGTTCAAGCACCTCTCAACTACCCATACCATGTCCCTCTTCATACATGGACAGTAGTAAAGCCTTTTCATATCCAAATACATCTTAGTGGCTCCTGTATGGATTGAGAATCTCGATCTATGTGCCCCTCCATCAGTATGCGCCGAGCTTCACCAGTATAGGGCACCCAAATCCGCCCATAGAAATTCATAAGCCCCCGACTATTCGTCTCAAACTCGGAAACATGTCTGATCACTCGCTCCCTCTTGAGGTTCTCTAGCCTCACAACCTCCACCTGAGCCTCATGGATGGTATCTAGGACTGGAGTCATCACCGTCATCCTCATATACACGTCTCGAGTCATAGCACTCTCTGCTCTGCGGCTCAAGGCATCGACTACCACATTAGCCTTGCCTGGGTTATATAAGATCATGCAGTTGTAGTCTTTCACTACATCCAACCACCTTTTCTGTCTCATATTCAGGTTTGGCTAATATATGAGGTACTTCAGATTCTTATGGTCCGTGTATATGGTCCACCAGACCCCATACAGATAATGGCGCCAGATCTTGAAGGCGAACACCACCGCCCTCATCTCCAAATCATGGGTGGGATACCTTGTCTTATGAGGCTTCAACTGCCTCGATGCATAAGCTATCACATGCCCCCTCTGCATCAACACCACACCCAACCCTGAAATAGATGCATCACAGTAAACTACAAAGTCCTCCACTCCCTCTGGAAGGGCAAACACGAGAGCTTCGCACAATCTCTAGCGAAGAGTCTCAAATGAGGCATGCTGCTCGGGCCCGCAGGAAAAAGTAACACCCTTCCGGGTCAATCTGATGAGAGGAACAACGATCTTCGAGAAATCTCCAATAAATCTCCGATAGTAGCCGGCCAGACCCAGGAAACTCTTGATCTTGGACGGGGATCTCGGCACCTGCCTCAATCTTGGCCGGGTCGACCAATATCCCATTTCGATTAATGAGGCTCCCCATGAGCTGGACCTTTGGTAACTAGAAATCACACATGGAGAATTTAGCATAAAACCGCTCAGCCCTCAATACTCCAAGAATCTCTCACAGATGCTCTTCGTGCTAATCTCTGTACCTCGAGTACACCAGAATATTGTCGATAAACATGATCACTGATCGGTCCAACTTGGATCTGCACACCCATTTCATGAGATCCAAGAACTCTGCTGGTACGTTGGTGAGCCCGAAAGGCATCACTACAATCTCGTAATGCCCATAATGAGTTATAAAGGCCGTCTTCTGGATATCCTCCTCACAAACTCTCATATAATGATATCCAAATCACAAATCAATCTTGGAGAACCAAGATGCTCCCTGTAACTAATTGAATAGATCGTCAATCCTCGGTAGCAGATAACAATTCTTGACCATCTGCTTGTTCAACTCCCGATAATCGATGCACATCTGGTGTGAACCATCCTTCTTCTTAACAAAAAGGATAGGTGATCCCCACGATGAGCTACTCGTTCTGATGAAACCCTTCCCCAGCAGCTCCTGGAGTTGTGAGGATAATTCTTGCATCTCTGGTGGCGCAAGGCGATAAGGTTCCTTGGCAATAGGTGCCGCACCCGGAACCAAATCAATCCGGAACTCCACCTACATCTCGGGAGGCACACCCGACCACTCCTTGGGAAAAACATCCGAAAAATCGCACACTATCGGAACCTAGAATATAAAACTCAGCCTCTCTGTAGCAACCCGCGTATCCATCACGTATGCCAAAAAGCCCATACATCCCAACTATAGACTCTGTCTCGCTCTAGCAGTAGAGCAGAAAGCTGATCCAGATCTAGTACCCTCGCCATACATCGTAAGCACTCTCCCACTATGGTCTTGTATGGTCACCATCTGACGCTCACAGTCGATCATAACTCCAAACTGACTCAACCAGTCCATGACCACTATGACACAAACATAACCCATCGCGATAGGCACCGGGTCTATCAGGAACTCAACACCAAAAATCTCTAGTACACATCCTCAAAATACGTCAGTAGCAAAAACCGCATGCTCGTCGGCTATAGAAACCCTCAGAGGTCGACTAAACGCCTCACATCGTATACTGATGTGACGACTAAAAGCTAAAGACACAAAGGATCAAATTGAACCCGAGTCCAATAACACCAAAGCACGTACATAACTCACAAGAAAAGTACCTATATATAGCACATAATAAGCACAAAAAATCTCAAAATAATATAAATAAGGAAATACGTACCAGCCACGACATCAGGTGCTGCGTGGATCTCCTTCGTTGTCTGCTAAAAAGCTCTCCCACGAGCCCTCGGAGCCTCGGCCTTCACCGGCCGACTATCAGTAGCACGCACAGCAGCAGGAGTGGAACCCTGGGGTGATCCCTAAATGAGCTGAGGGCACTCGGCCTTCTAATGGCCGGTCTGGTTGCAGTGAAAGCAAACTGCAAACCCCTTGGGGCAATCCTTCACCATATGCCTCTCTTTGCCACATTTGTATCAAATCCCTGCCCGACAAGATCCCTCATGACCCTTGCCGCACTTGTCACAAGTGTAGCCCTTCTGGCCGCCAGCTCTCGCGTCAACAGGCTTTGCTCGCTTCGTCGCTGGATGCGACTGCACCAGTCTCCGGTCCCTTCCCTGGGACTCTCCCTCCTCCCTGGTATGTAACTCTAGTTTAATCTCCCTCTGCCTGGCATTGGTCTGCAACTCGGCCAATGTCCGATAAGACGAGTTCGCCACGAACTCCCCTATATCTCTCCTCTGTATACTCAGATAACGACTCACACGTTCCTGCTCAGTAGACACATCCTCAGGGTAAAACATCACCCTCTCGTGGAGCATCCTCGAAATCTCGGTCACTATTTATGTCTTCTTCTTGAGAGACCGAAACCCATGGGCCAACCATTCCCTCTCCACCTGGGGAACATACTCATCTCGAAACAAGTGTGTAAACCTCTCATACGTCACTACAGCATGGTCTTTAGGAGTAAAACTGGCTGTCACAAACTTTCACCAGTCCTTCGCTGCCAAGTGAAGCTGGTTCAGTGCAAACCGAACTCTCAAGTGCTATGGGAATGAACACATATAAAAGCATCCCTCAATGCCAGAGATCCATCTCATGGAAGAAATCGAATCATGTGTCCCATCAAACTTTGGTGGCTTCGTGTTGCTGAACTCTCGGAACAACAATGGGTCACCTTCCTATGGCCTAGCAGCAGCTACAACTGCGGTGGCTGCAACAGCAACATCCTTAGTAACAGTAGCATAGCGCTTATCGAATGTCTCAATCAGTCTGGTCTTAATAGACCCAAACATCTCCGGTATCGCCTCTCGAATAGCTGCGGCCACCTCTGTCACAACTAGCCTTTTTAGCTAGGAAATTTCATCCTCAAGTAATCAAGGACTATTGTGAGACTTGTGCTAACACATCTAAGTGTACAATAGGAGTTCCCAATGAGCCATGTAGTGTTAGAATACAAATCTCTCCTAAATCTCTCCAAGTATGTGATATCTCTCCTAAATCTCTTCAAGTATGTGAAATCTCTCCTAATTCTCTCCAAGTATATCAAATCTCTCCAAGTATATCGAATCTCTCCCAAATCTCTCCAAGTATGTGGAATCTCTCCCAAATCTCTCCAAGTATGTGAAATCTCTCCAAGTATATCGAATCTCTCCCAAATCTCTCCAAGAATGTGAAATCTCTCCCAAATCTCTCCATGTATCCCAAATCTCTCTAAAATCTCTTTAAGTACCTTCCTTAGTCGAAAACAGCTCAAAACCGGAAGAGGAAACCCAAAAGGACCCTCTTGGTCCGGAATCCTCTTGGTCCTGAACCTCTTGGCCGGAAGCCTCTTGGTCCGGAACCCTCCTGGTCCGGAACCGTCTTAGTCTGGAATGTCTTCTAAGGAGCCAAAAGGAAGCACATCTTCGGAACCTCCACCCTTGCTTCGGACCTCGCAGCCTCGGAAGGTTAACTCCGGAAGATTTAAGGCTTGCTCCGGAAATTAGAATGGGACGTCGAAATTCACTTCTTGACTCCAGATTTTTGTCATTTTCGGACTTTTCCATCATTTTAAGGCATTTTGACATCGGAAATCACACCAAACTCTCATTTTTTGTATCCTAAACCCCTTAAACCCCTATTTTATGCCAAAATTAATTATTTTAAACATATTTATATAAAATAATACCCAAGATTTTTAAAGAGATTTTTAGAGGATAAAGGGGTTTGACTTTATGATGCGATGCAAATTCCTCATTTCCCATGCAAATCTCAGTAAAACATGTATTATTCAAAGAAACTAAGTTCTACCCACCAGCCCTCCCTGCAAGTGTCAAGTCACTCCCTTATCCTCCCCTTTAGATACGTGAACATTTCCTCCTTTATTCCACTTCACATTCAATAAACTCCTAAGAATACTCTTAACTCCTTCAAGCTTCAAGTTCATCTCTTTAAAGGAAATTCCCAGATTTCTTTGGTGAGTATTTTATCCTCTTTGAATAATAATTCTTCACATTATTCTAAGATTTTATTATATTTACACAAAAATTATACTTAGGATATTTCTAAGTTCAAAGAAACTCCCAAGTGTTGGAACTTGGAAACTCCTCCTCATCTCTTCAAATCACCCAGCAAGTTAACTAAGGTGAGCTTCATACCCCACTTTTTCTAAATTTTTATTGTTTTTGGGGGAGAGTACAAGTCAAAGTCTTTTGTAACTCATGATTTCTTTGTTTACTGTGTATGCATGCTTTCCAGAATACGGACTCGCCGAGACGCCGACATAAACGTGCTCCAAATCCCATCCCTACTCGGAGAGTCTAGCCTACAACTCGCCGAGTCTAAGGCTAAAAATGTAAAATACTCAGATAAATCATACATACCAGGAACCAGGTGCTACACTATCCTTCCATTAGACCTCATACCTGTCTCTACTCGTCGAGTTAGGCGATGACTCGATGAGTTTTCCTTCTAAATGAACATCGACTGAATCCTCATCCGACTCACCAAGTTGTATGAACAACTCATCGAGTTCATCATCAACTGATACACAGATCCTGTCCTTGACTCGCCGAGTTATATGAGCAACTCGTCGAGTTCATCTTCATCCTTAAGAAGATTGCCTTGGACTCACCGAGTCTGTTGATCCACTCGCCGAGTCCCATGAATTTCCAGAACACTGGCTTAGTCCAGAACGTTGGGTCACTCCCTGGGACCCCCTTAAAACCTTTCCACACTCAACTGGGTCCTTATGACCCTCAACTGATATGGGACAGAACCTTGGACTCGCCGAGTCCAAGAACGGACTCGTCGAGTTGGTCACAACCACTCACTGAATCTTCGATTTCTAACATACAACCTTTGATCAAAAGATAGATCTATGCATCTACAATCGATCTAGCACGTAAATTTACAACCTTTACATGCTTGCATGGGACTTTGAGCTTAAAAGGTCCTTAAACAAGCCCTCTCAAAGCATAGGACCTTCTTTGAGTGCAAAAGCCACTCCTTTATGCCTTGTAACCCCTCTAAGGGCCTAGATCCATAACATCAACTCCAAACCATGCTTGTAATCATGGTTGGTGACCAAAATGGCTTAGAAAAGCCCTAAAACTTCACAAAATGGGATCTAGCAAAATTGAAGAGCAAGGTACAGGCTTTTTACCTGCAATGAGCTGAAAATGGTGCACAAACTCGGATCCCTTTAGCCTCTTCTTGTTCCTTCAAGCTTTTCCTTCCCTCCTTGGATCATAAATGCACCAAAGTCACTCCAAACTCTAGGTGAGTTCATTACACTCAAAACCTCATGGAAAGATAGAGTAAGCCCTAAACTCCATAAAAATGAGATCTAATCACAAAAATGAGTAAGGTGAAGACTTTTTACCTTCAACAGAAGCTCTAGATGAATTAACACCAGATCCAACAGTCTCTTCTTGATCCTTGCTTCAATATTCCACTCCCCTCTTCACAAGGTGCACAAAAAACCCAAGGATTAGCTCTCTCTCTCTCTCTCTCTCTCAGCTCAATATAGGTAATTAGGGTTTCACACAAAGGAGTAAGGTGACCGGTGAGGTAGAAACGAGGGCTTAAGGTCCTTTAAATAAGGCCCAACCCTGGGGAATTAGGATTTCCTCTCATGGTGCCAACTCACCGAGTTGGTCATAAAACCCACGTGGTCAATCCGCCTCTACTCGACAAGTTAGGGCATCTAAATTGTCGAGTTGCTTAGAAAACCCATAAATAAATGCATAAATATTATACCTGGGAGTCGGGATGTTACAAAAATAGGTTAGTCATTAAAAACCAAAAGTGGATAACACAATGAAATGCCTGGTCTATGCCCTACTAAAAGAGAACCTTGCATGGTCCATATTAGAACTTTAACACAAACCATCAGTAATATCGTATTGATATTTAAGGCATAATAATCTCTCATACACCTATTCTGACTTTAGCTGAATATATGAGGGGTCCAAGGGTTTCAAAGTTTTTATGTGAGGTATTTTAATCATTCTTGAGTAGATGATCAGTCTTGAATTCTAGCAAGTTATCGCATCACTTTGATCTTCCTTATGAGTGAATCTATAAAGGGGAGTTACTTGGTCACCGTGATATAGATATCGGCTAACCTTTCGGCCGAAATACTCTCCTGAATCGGGATAAAATGGGCGCTCTTGGTCAATCGATTGACGATGAACCAAATCGAATCCACTCCCCGTGCGGTCTTGGGAAGCTTTGTGATAAAATCCGCCGTGATCACTTCCCATTTACAAAGCGGAATATCCAACGGCTGCATCCTGCCGTGAGGTCTCTGATGCTCAGCCTTGACCTTCCTGCAGGTCAAGCACCGCTCCATAAACCATGCCACATCCCGCTTCATGCAGGGCCACCAATAGTCCAGACAAAGATCCCTATACATGTTCGTCGCCCCAGGATGAATGGACAACCGAGATTAGTGCGCCTGCTCCATCAGAACCTGGCGTACACCCCCGAGGTATGGCACCCACACCCTACGGTGTAGTGTCAGTAATCCCCGGCTGTCATACTCGAAGGAGGAAACCTGCCTCACGATCTGCTCGCTCTTCCGATGTTCCTCCTTCACGGCCTCCTGTTGGGCCTCCCGAATCTGCTGCAACAACGGAGTCACCACTGTCATCCTCAGATAGATATCCCTGATTGGCGCTGCCTTGCGGCTAAGCGTGTCGGCCACCACATTGGCCTTACCCGGGTGATAAAGGATCTCGCAATCGTAATCCTTTACCACGTCCATCCACCGACGCTGCCTCATGTTTAGATTCAGCTGATCCAAGAGGTACCTCAAACTCTTATGGTCCGTGTAGATGGTACAGCGAACCCCATAGAGGTAATGATGCCAAATCTTGAGGGTGAACACAACAGCCCCCAGCTCTAAATCATGCGTCGGGTAGTTCGTCTCGTGAGGCTTCAGCTGCCTCGACGCGTAGGCGATGACATGCCCTCTCTGCATCAATATTGCGCCCAAACCTGAGATGGACGCATCGCAGTACACAACAAAATCCTCCATGCCCTCTGGCAGGGCTAAGATTGGCGCCTCGCACAATCTCTGTCTCAGTGTCTCGAATGCGGCCTGCTGCTCAGGCCCCCAACGAAAGACCACAACCTTCCTCGTTAGTCTGGTCAGCGGTACGACTATCTTGGAGAACTCCTGAATGAATCTACGATAGTAGCCGGCTAATCCTAGGAAACTCCAAATCTCAGATGCAGACTTCGGAACCTCCCATCTCATCATGGCCTCCACTTTGGCCGGGTCCACTAAAATCCCGTTCTGGTTGACGAGATGCCCAAGGAAATGCACCTCGCGCAACCAGAACTCACACTTGGAGAACTTAGCATACAAGTTCTCCCTCCCCAAAGTCTCCAGCACCTCCCGTAGGTGCTCCTCGGGCTCCTCCTGCGTCTTGGAATAAACCAACATATCAACAATAAACACTATCACAGACCGATCTAACATCGGTCTATACACACGGTTCATGAGGTCCATGAACGCGGCAGGAGCATTGGTGAGCCTGAAGGGCATCACCACAAACTCGTAGTGGCCATAGCGCATCCGAAACGCAGTCCTCTGCATATCCTCCTCTCTGACCCTCATCTGATGATATCCTGAACACAGATCAATCTTGGAGAACCAAGATGCTCCCTGTAGCTGGTCAAAGAGGTCATCAATCCTCGGGAGTGGGTAACGGTTCTTCACCGTTACCTTGTTCAGCTCCCAGTAATCTATACACATACGGTGCGACCCGTCCTTCTTCCTCACAAACAGAATCGGGGCTCCCCAAGGAGAACTACTCGGTCTAATGAATCCCTTGTCTAACATATCCTGCAGCTGTGTAGACAACTCCTGCATCTCAGGAGGATCCAACCGATACGGTGCCTTGGCTATCGGAGCCGCACCAGGGACTAGGTCGATCCTGAACTCCACCTGCCTCTCCGGAGGTATCCCTGGCAACTCCTCGGGGAATATATTCGTAAACTCTCGTACCACGGGCACATCGCCCACTGTCGCCTTTCCCGCCTCCCAGGTATCCATAACATAAGCGACATATCCTGTGCAACCCTGCTGAAGGTAACACCTAGCTCTCGCTGCTGAACATAAGGCTTGTCCTTGCTGTGGCCTCTAGCCCTGAACTACCAACTCTCCCCCATTTGGGGTCCTGATCCGAACCAGCTGCTATGCACAATCTATCACTGCCCCATTGGGGCTCAATCAATCCATGCCTATAATCACCTTGCTCCCTCTCAACGGAATAGGAACTAGGTCCACCAGATAAAGCTTCTCGAATAATCTCAACACACAGTCTCGGAATACCGTCGATGCTCGCACCGATCGGTCATCAGCAATCTATACCTCTAAAGGGCAATCCAACATGCCCGAAGACTCAGGAAACTTCTTGCTAAGCGCAAGAGAGACAAATGATCGGGTAGCACCGAAATCAAATAGTACAAGAACTGGGATACCGTTCACATGGACCGATCCTAAACAGAGCGCATACATAACATATCCAAATCACAACAGCATATCATAACAGCATAAATAAGAAGTCATACCCGTCACCACATCGGGTGCAGCACGTGCCTCCTCGGTAGTCAACTAGAATGCCCGACTCCTCACCACCGGAGCCTCTGCCTTGCCTTGTCGGCCATCAGTGATCCGCAGGGTCGCTGGAGCTGGCGCCTTCACTGGCGCTGATGTTGCTGTCAACTGGGGGCAATTAGCCTTCTTGTAGCCCCTCTGGTTGCAGTGGAAACACAACAAATCAGTTGTCTAAATAACCGGTGCGGGGGCAGTACAATCCCTACTGAAATGCCCCGTCTTGCCGCACTTGTAGCAGCCCAACGATCCATGTCTACACGCCCCCTCATGTGGTCTGCCGCATTTCCTGCAGCGACCTGGTCCTGACTGGCCCTTCGGCCTACCATCTGATCCCTTAGGCTTCTTCCCTGAAGCCCCAGTCGTCTGACCCTCTTCAATCTTCCTCTTTCGGACTTGCTCCAGGTCAATCTCCTTCTCCATAGCCCTGGAAATCATGGAATCTCGGGTAGGGCAAGCTGAAAAACTTACATGCTCCCGAATGTCAGCTCGCAACATGTCATGATAGCGAGTCCTCCTCATATCCTTATCTCCCGCATACTGGGGCACCAACAATGCCCTCTCTTGGAACTTGGCGGTGATCTCCGGCACAATCTCCGTAGTTTGTCTCATGTCCAAAAACTCTCTAGCCAGCTGCTAAAGCTCTGTCGCTGGCGTAAACTCTGCTCGGAACCGGGTCACAAAATTCGACCATGTCATAGCCTCAACAGCCGAGGCTCACAATGAGTCACCAACAGACTCCCACCAGTCTCTAGCTCTATCTCTCAAACACCCTGGTGCATATCTCACCTTTGACCCCTCGGGACAGAAGTTGGTCAGCTGTGCGGACTCAATGTCCGCAGTCCATCGTCTGGCAACAATGGGGTCCTTCGCCCCATGGAAATCCGGTGCACCACTGCCCCTAAATTCCTTAAAGGACAGTGTGCGAGATCCTGACTCGCCAGAAGCCATGTCACTCCTGAAAGCCCTGAGGCGGTCCTCCATCAGCTCAACTATCCCTTCCTTGATCGACCCGAAAATGATGGGGGTCGACTCAAGGATGCCTCTGGTGATCTCTGATGCGATGAACTCACGTAGCCTCTCATCTACTGGCTCGGAACCTGATCCCGAACCCGATCCCTCTCCTGAACTGCCAACTGCTGGCCTCGGACATAGTACAACCATTCTCGTATACATACAGGAAACCATTAGTGATACTGATACCTCTAAAGGGATCACATCTACTACAAGTTCCCTGGTCTGCCTTAGCCCTCCTTAATTCGGGTATGGATCCTCTGCTTTCAGTAGTACGGGCCCATACTACCTTCCACATCTATCCGTACCTTCCTTAAGGACAGCTTTGACTCCATTAGATCCCTTTCACCACTGCTGATCCTCTGCTATTCCCATTCTAGGCTTGCCTTAGGGAAAATCTCTGACTCCACCCAAACCGGTCCTCAGCTGCTGAAGGCCTCCTTGTAATGCCAATTAGCCATTACCTGGATACCATCACATGTGATGAGGCTCAGATAATCCTTCGAGTAACATACTCGTCCCTACAACGGTTAGACTCAAACAAGAGATACACAATAGGGCCAAATCCAGCACTCTGAGATTATTCAACCCTCATCACATGTAACGTGACGTATTCGCCTAATGACTAACTCCCATCACTCAGAGTCCCACAAAGCACAAAGCAAGCAGCATTCAGACGTAGAAAATCTACTCAAGCAAATCTGTCCTCATAATGAGAAGCTGAACTAGCATATAATGCTAAGCTCATACTACCAGGCATAACCTAAATAGGCTATCCCACTACTGTCTACTCATAACTAGTATGCAATTCTCATAAGCTGAAGCACATAAAGCAGGCACATAAGGCATCATTCCTAGATCCTTAGCCCTATTCTAGCATGATGTTCTACTGAATCTGATAAACATAGCATAACATTGTGTGGGTACTTTGGGGAATACTTACTTGAGCTTGGCCAGTCGCGCGCATCACACACTTGTTCTTTCTCAAAACTCTTCTGTTTTATTCTATAGAAAACCACTTTCTTATAAAATCTTTTAATCCCTCGGTTTGAATCCAGACGCCCCCGAAGGTGTGTCCGAATCCCTCAAACCAGGGCTCTGATACCAACTTGTAACGACCCAATTTTCACGTCCAAAAATTTCATTTTAGATTAAGAGATTTGCAAAACATTTGTAACAAAATATCATCCGATCATATCATTTAATAAAACATGTCTCGTATCTGAAAACCGAATCACAAAACATAATGATGTCAGAGTACAAATCCCAGAATGTCTCATAGTGCGGAAAACAAAGAGTGTGTGTATGATGTGCCACTACCGCGCCAGCTCCTTCCCCTTTGCTGAAGAGGCACCTGAAACCAAAACTGAAAACTATAAGCACGAAGCTTAGTGAGTTCCCCCATTATACCACATACCATACAATCACATCACATACATACTGCCAGGCATTTATGGGGTGCCCGACCTACCCGGTACGACCATTCTAGGGTGCCGACCTACCCGTACGGCCATTATAGGGCGCCGACCTACCCATGCGGCCATTTTGGGGTGCCGTCCTACCCGTGTCAAGCCATTCTGGGGCGCTGACCTACCCATGTCGAGCTATTCTAGGGTGCTGACTACCCCTCGATCCTAACAACCGAACCTCGGGGACTATTTCACCCCCTACTACTACTATCACATATATCATAGCATAATCTATTGTCAGACATATCTAGGGTGTCCGACCTACCCTTCGGTCCTAACAACCGAATCTCGAGGACTTTTCCCCCTCCTACTACCTCTATCTCATATAACATATCATAACATTCTGTTAGGCATATCTGGGGTGCCTAACCTACCCTTCGGTCCTAACAACTGAACTCTATCACTATCACATATCGTATCACGCTAGCATGTAACACATCAGGTAGTAGCAACACAGATGACTATCATAAATACAAGCATCTAACATACGATCCCTACCGGTAGGCCGACATTGTGGCCATAGACCCACCGCTACTAGAAGGTAACTCACCTCGTAGTTGCTGTTGAACTGAGCGGGAATCCTCTGACTGCTGCCGCTGCTGCTCCGGAAATCCTCCCGCTAAAATTCCCACAAAACACTTAGTCATACACTGCTAACTGTTCTTTGGGTAAAATGACCATTTTACCCTTGACCAAGTCAAATTCAAAGTCAACTTCTAGTTGACCTGACTCGTCGAGTTGGCTCGCCAACTCGCCGAGGCCCTATCCTTCCATTAGACCTCATACCCGTCTCTACTCGTCGAGTTAGGCGATGACTCAATGAGTTTTCCTTCTAAATGAACATCAACTGAATCCTCATCCGACTCGCCGAGTTGTATGAACAACTCATCGAGTTCATCATCAACTGATACACAGGTCCCGTCCTTGACTCGCCGAGTTATATGAGCAACTCGTGGAGTTCATCTTCATCCTTAAGAAGATTGCCTTGGACTCACCGAGTCTGTTGATCCACTCGCCGAGTCCCATGAATTTCCAGAACACTGGCTTAGTCCAGAACGTTAGGTCACTCCTTGGGACCCCCTTAAAACCTTTCCACACTCAACTGGGTCCTTATGACCCTCAACTGATATGGGACAGAACCTTGGACTCGCCGAGTCCAAGAACGGACTCGTCGAGTTGGTCACAACCACTCACTGAATCTTCGATTTCTGACATACAACCTTTGATCAAAAGATAGATCTATGCATCTACAATCGATCTAGCACGTAAAGTTACAACCTTTACGTGCTTGCATGGGAATTTGAGCTTAAAAGGTCCTTAAAGAAGCCCTCTCAAAGCATGGGACCTTCTTTGAGTGCAAAAGCCACTCCTTTATGCCTTGTAACCCCTCTAAGGGCCTAGATCCATAACATCAACTCCAAACCATGCTTGTAATCATGGTTGGTGACCAAAATGGCTTAGAAAAGCCCTAAAACTTCACAAAATGGGATCTAGCAAAATTGAAGAGCAAGGTACAGGCTTTTTACCTTCAATGAGCTGAAAATGGTGCACAAACTCGGATCCCTTTAGCCTCTTCTTGTTCCTTCAAGCTTTTCCTGCCCTCCTTGGATCACAAATGCACAAAAGTCACTCCAAATGCCTTAGATTGCTTCAATAACGGCTAGGGTTTGCGACGGGGCTCTTCTGGGAGCAAATGGTACTAAGGAGGCCCAGTTAAGGTGTTGAAATAGTGTGCAAACCCTCGAATTAGGGTTTTTGCCCAAACAGGGTCTACTCGCCGAGTCCGGGACCCGACTCGTCGAGTCGATCACTTAAGTCCCGTGTCCCTTCTCGCGTCCACTCAGCAAGTTGGACCTTCAACTCGCCGAGTCCAATGCCAAAATGCAAAGTATTTAACAAAAGAATACGTACCAAGAACCAGGTGCTACATCTAGCCTCCCAAGGCTGGTATACCACGTAAAGTTGCAAGCTTTATGTCCATGCATGGAACTTAGGACTTGAAATGCCATAACAACTTTTGTTTAGGGTCTTAAGCACAAAAGCTACTATTTAGCTGGATAAAGTTGGGACCTTTGGACTCTAGGGACCTCAAAAGGTCCAGATCTGAAGTGTCAAACTCTAGGTGAGTTCATTAAACTCAAAACCTCATGGAAAGATAGAGTAAGCCCTAAACTCCATGAAAATGAGATCTAATCACAACAATGAGTAAGGTGAATAATTTTTACCTTCAACAGAAGCTCTAGACGAATTAACACCAGATCCAACAGTCTCTTCTTGATCCTTTCTTCAATACTCCACTCCCCACTTCACAAGGTGCACTAAAAAACCCAAGGATTAGCTCTCTCTCTCTCTCTCTTTATCTCTCTCAGCTCAATATAGGCGATTAAGGTTTCACACAAAGGAGTAAGGTGGCTGGTGAGGTAGAAACGAGGGCTTAAGGTCCTTTAAATAGGGCCCAACCTCGGGGAATTAGGATTTCCTCTCGCAGCGCCAACTCACCGAGTTGGTCATAAAACCCACGTGGTCAATCCGCCTCTACTCGACGAGTTAGGACATCCAAATTGTTGAGTTTCTTAGAAAACTCATAAATAAATGCATAAATATTATACCTGGGAGTCGGGATGTTACAAAAACAGATTAGTCATTAAAAACCAAAAGTGGATAACACAATGAAATGCATGGTCTATGCCCTACTAAAAGGGAACCTTGCATGATCCATATAAGAACTTTAACACAAACCATTGATAATATCGTATTGATATTTAAGGCATAATAATATCTCATACACCTATTCTGACTTTAGCTGAATATATGAGGGGTCCAAGGGTTTCAAAGTTTTTATGTGAGGTATTTTAACCATTCTTGAGTAGATGATAAGTCTTGAATTCTAGCAAGTTATCGCATCACTTTGATATTCCTTATGAGTGAATCTATAAAGGGGAGTTACTTGGTCCCTAACATTACATGGGATTCATACCTACAACAACAAGAGATATCCAAATATAAGTTATTAGAATGAGCTTCAATATTGTTAATTTAATATCTTGTATAGTGCAATATATGGTTGATCTAATGATCAAATTATCATTATTGTGACATTTATGATTTTGTTGCATGTTATGAGGGTGGTTCTCTATCTTAAACACAATAAAAATCAATCATTATAGTATATGGGTTTATCCAATTTCATAATGTTAATACTTACGCACATTATATTATACAATATCTACCTCATCTTATGTGTACATCTATCAATGTATCTACCTCATTTAAATTTAGGGTACGAGTCCTTTCTTTATATTTGTGTATGATCTTGAGAGTCATAGATTGGTTGCTAGTGAGAAACCTGATTGATGCTTTCTATTGATACTCCAAAATTGGTCACTTACCTAATACATAAACTCTTTAATACAATCACGTCCTAGTTATAGTAATTAAAGACACTTAGAATTCATCCTTATTTATGAAATTCATTATGTTGATAAAGTTCTAGTAAAGTAAGGCCTTGATCTATATATATAACTATTTATTTCGTCTATAAAGGTCGACAATTCTTACATTCCTTTTTCTGTTGTATAATGGATTGTTCCATCCAAAATTATCCTATACAAATAACACTAAACTCTTCATATGTCACACCCCAAAACCAAGAACGGCGGAAACGTTCTGGGACGGAGGACGTCATGTAAAGTATCACAGCACGGTAAATGTAAATAAGCAAACAACATCATCCATTGCATTAAATATATAATTTTAATACAAGCGTGTTCTGTACAGTTTTAGACACCAAAAATATAATGTAAATCAAAATAATAAGATGAGTCTTGGATGCGCTCCATCTTCTCAAAAGCTGGTCTCGGTACCTGTCTACTGATGACCTGAGAATACAAGTTATTTTGAAAGAGTTTATCAGCATTAAGCTGGTGAGTTCATAAGTATTTTAGTGTTGATGTTTGTTATAAAAAACGTTTGAACATGTCTCAAGTGTAAGTTTGTAAAATGTAAGTAAATGTTTGTAAGTGTTTGTAAAAGTTTGAATCTCTCAGAAAAACCTATATTTTCTATTAAAGTAGTCTTCTACCAAGGCTTAACTGTTTTGTATGCTCGTTTGTTGTAAAAGTGTGTAATTTCCCAAGTGTAACTATCATTTAACAAAATATAGTTTTTACATTCATGTTTAAGTGAAATAATCACTAAATATATGTAATGGGTAAATTATTATAGTACTGTAGTGTTGTATTATAGGAACTACTGATGTACTAACTACCTTAAACTGGATTTATATTAAGGTATCATGTGATTAATTGCACCATACTATCGACTGGTAACAACGACATACGAATGGTCGTAATAATGGAATGACGTTTGGCACCCGCAGACCTCCAGGTCCGGCTGTAGCTAGCAGCAAGGTGTAGGATAGTCAATCCAGTATAGATCTATACGCAAACTCACACTCTCCCTCCAAGAGAATTCTGGCTACAACTCGGGCCATGACATTTAAGGCATGCTCCGATACAGTGGATCACAATTGTTAACGTATTCATGTATATGTAATGTTACTTGTTCTAGTATCGTTGTATATGTTCTCGTCCTAGTATAGTTGTATATGTTCTCTTTCTAGTATAGTTGTATATGTTCTCTTTCTAGTATAGTTGTATATGTACTCATAGTAATAAGTATTGACTCATGAATGAACTGACTCATTGATCTAGAAATTGTAATAGTATGATCCTGTGTTACCCCGTTGGTAACTTACTAATGATGTGACTAATACGCATGAATATGGAAGTACTTTTATGTCTATATATGTACATTTGATATATAATTAATATTGAAACGACCTTCGGACGGTTACCCGAAATCCCACCAGACCACATCCAAATCGAGAAAAAGGAAATAGGGCGGATGGCCTTCCTAAGCCCTTTAAACATTGCTTATATATCTATACATATATGGGCATGCAATTTATAAGAAGTAAAACAAAGTTTAAATAAAAGTATCTGATAAGTAAAAGAGTTTGTAAAACATTTTGAAGTAAAGCAGTTTGATAAACAGTTTGAACAGTGATAAAATCATTGGTTTTCTAGTTATTAATCACATGTGATTGATGTAATAACTATAAGTATTTAACTTGTATCCCCCCCCCCATAAAGTATTTAAAACATTTAAAAGTATTTCAAAGGTTAATTAAAGGGGTATGAACTCACTTGCGGTGAATGGATTGGATTGAAGTGTCGGATACTGTGCTAGGAGGCAAACGGAGACTTGTTCACACGCACGAGCCTAGTTATCATATAATGAGAATATATATATAACTAATTAGCCAAAAAATAACTAATTAAATAAGTTGGGACACTCAGGAACATGTAAACACTTTGTATAAGTGATATAGGTCCTAAGGGTTGCTTCTAGGTTGTTATGGGACAAGGCTAAAGGGGTTTAATGTACCAAAGAGCCTTATATAAGTGTTTACTCCTCAATAAACCCCACACAAGAAGTTTACGGTCATAAACCCTTGAGTTTACAGCCATGAACTCCAATCTTGGTGGTAATTGGTGTTTTGAAGTGCTATTTGATTTCTAGAATAAGCCTTACTTGGTTGTTTAATCCTTTGGGTAGTTTAGGGCATAGAAATACTCCTTTGAGGAGTTTACGGCCCCAAGGCCAAATCCTTTAGAGTTTACGGCCGTAAACTCTCATGGGATGGGTGTTTTTATTCTTTCAAGTCCCAAGCACAAGTAGGATAATTTCTAGTCATTTGTTTAAGGCTAATGAGGACCCTAGGCACACTTTGGTGCCCTTATTTGGTGTTTAGGGCCTAAGAGTATTTCCTTGGCCGTAAACTCCCTTTAAGGGGTGCTTTTGATGTTTTAAAGTCCACAAATTAGCTAGGAGTAAATGGGTATTAATGTCTAAAGCCTTAGGAGTGATTAGGGCACATTTTGGCCCTTGAATTTGGAGTTCACGGTCCAAGAAGTTCTTAGGCCGTGAACACCCTAAGCTAGGTGTTTTTGATTGTTTTCTAGTCTCAAATATACATACATATAATCCTAAGCTAGTTAGTTATCAAGGAATTGGGACTAGATAGCTCTTAAGCCTCATTTTAGAGTTTACTCCCTAAGAACGTTCTTGGGCGGTAAACTCCCGAATCTCACATATTTGATATGTAATATATGTTATTAAGCATATAACAAGCATTATAAAACACCTAGAAAAGTGTACTCATGATTTGGGATGAAAACCCGAAGATCCGTGAGAGAGAAAATGGCTTTTCTCTAGTTGGAAATGTGAATAATGAATGAATTTAGTTCAGAAATCTATTTATAGTCCTGAAATATTTTTGGCAGAAAATATTTTTATTCCGGAATTGAACTCTAATATTATGAAGTTTTGAAATACTCAAGTTTCATAGACCCATGAGCATCCACTCTCCTGATATCTCCTTAAACGTAAACCCTAATGTACACAAACTTATTCGGAAAAGTCTGAAATTCATTGAAACTGGTCTAGCTTCTATTGAATAGATAATGTTCGTACAAAATGGAAATTTCGGGTTGTCACATCATATTTGAGGTGTACCTTAGGCTATACATCATCTAGGGTTTTGTATTGTTCCCAAGAGAGCATGTTGTTGAAACATTATTTAAGTGATCAACTAAATTAAAAAATCCTTAAATTTAGATGAACTTTACCATTTGATTTTCATTAGAATTCCACAATATCATCCCTTATCTCAATCGTCACAGGACTTTCCATTGGATTCTGATCTATATTCCTTATTTCTTTAAAATTACATTTTTAGGGTCTAATCACATAATTTGGTAAGTCAAGTAGTACATCATACAACTACCTATATTATCCAGTTGATGGATCAGTCAGTTAGTCGAACTGATGCTACCAACCAGATGAAGAATGAAGTCACAACTAGCATAAGACATGTTTGCTTAGATCAATATTGGTATCCTAATGATATGGATTGACTCTCTTTTAGATAAGGATCGGTTTCATTATCTATTGGATGACTCCTTGATTTATAAAGAATGTGATTGATTAGATTAACCTAATATCTGATTTGTGTAATGGTTCATATTATTGTAAATCTTCCATTTTTAGACATTGTAGTTTTTCTATATATGATATTTTAATAGAGTTCTTTGAACCAGAATACGTTTGTAATTCATTCTCTTTATATTTGAAGATTTCATTTATTTTATTAATATTGGTTAAATCATCGTCTAGAGGACAAACAAGTGATATCATAACAGTCTTTAGAATCATCTAAAGATATATGTTCTTGATTCAATCGATGGAGTCCTGCAACTCAACAAAGCAAACCTGTAAAACAATTCACTTGCACTCTATAAACAAATGTCCTCCTTTTGACGAAAACACTTTTACCAAGTGGATCAGCATGACAATGATCGTTTTGCAAACCATGGATTATCATATGATGCATATTCTAGCTGATAGTTTATATATCCCTATGAGAACCATGATCGAAGCCAATGAAACCCCAACAACAGTTCATGCTCCTCAGTTTCAATGGACTAAAGAAAATAAGAAGTTAGTCAAACATGACGTAAGAGCACGGGAAAATGCTCTAGCATATGAGTTTTACCATATGGTGGAGAACTATAACTCATATTGATCAAAACTTTGAAAGTGTCTAACAAAATAACTGAGGAAGTTGGAGAAAACTAAGAGAACAACTTAAATCGAATGTTTCAATACTTTTTTGCACTAACGAATGGATCCTTGACTCACACCTTCAACTGATTTAACTATTTAATCAATGACATGAGTAAGTTAAATCACCACGTTAAATCTTGTTTTAGTTCTTAAGTTTGTTGACTCTTTAGATGCGAGTTGGGAATACCATATAGATGTTCATAAAAATAGCTAGAACATCACAACCATATATCTTCATAGTCTTTTTTTGGAACTTAAGGAACTATAAGAAAACAAAGGCTTGCAGTAGAGAAAACATTAAAGATATGAAAGAAGCTACTAAGGTAAGGATCTAAACTCTAATCTCAAAAAATAAGAAGATCGTTGTTGAATCGGCCATCTTAGAAGATAAATCAACTACATATGATAGTGATGATGAAGATAAGAGTGAGTTTGTAGACCTAGCTTCCCAAGAAACCCTTATTGTTAAACAGTATAGAATTTTCAAGAACTCAATGAAGAATTTGAAAGATGGATCGAATGGTTTCTTATTTGACTTAAGATTAGCTCCTGAAAAGCCTAAATTCAAGGTTCCAATTGGTGAAAAATGCGATAGATGTGGAGAAGCAGGAAACTATGATAAAGATTGTAAAAACAAAAGAGCTAATAATGATTCATATGTGATGAAATGTAACGCCATGATTTTCATTATATTTTTATTTTATTTTAACACCTTTTGATAGAAATTGCAATGAAAGTCTTTTAACCAAACATTTTTTAAAACAATCACAAACATTTTGTTTAAACGAATAACAACCCAAATTAAAACTGTTTAAGTATAAGGAAACCAAAACATCAAAATGACCATCAAGATGTCCAAATGGTATTGACTAAACAAAATAATAACTACCCAAAAACTTTTCAACCTCACCAGGCCACACTCCTAAGAAACATGTATCATCATAAGGCAAACACAAAAAGAAACAAGTGTCAGCAATTGCTTAGTGAGCTAATATTTGTACAATATCAAACTGAAAACATACAAATTCCTTAACGGGTAATTATCATCATCCAACAAGTTATCAACATCACATAGTACAGTTCATCACATACTATCAATTTACATCACAACAATATATTACGTATCATTCTTATCTTTAATCATCATTGTAATTACTTATAGTTATTCTCCACTGTAATTAATATTTTTAGTTATAGTCTTTTAATTCTTTGTTTAATGTTTCATAGTAATTATCGTGTTATTATTATCCTTCATTATTATTATTATTATTATTATTATTATTGTTATTATTATTATTATTATTATTATTATTATTATTATTCATCGTATTTCTCATCGTTATTATGGGTCTATTACATTCCTATCCCCAAAGGACATTCGTTACTAACGTAACTGGCTTGAACCAATGCACCAAGTGAGGCCCGACTCTCACCTGTAATATTACTCTTGATTACTACTTCCAATTACTTGTGTTCATTACTGTAAGGTCTCACTTTATGATATAACGAGTCAAACATTTTCTACGCTGACCACCAACTCCAATGCCATCATCAGCACCAACGCTAGTGCCTCAAGACCATATAAAAGTCAGCACCAACTCCAACGCCATCGTTACTGTGTTTGTTACTATAAGGTAAAACTTTATGATATAATGAGTCAAACGTTTTATACACTGACCACCAACTACAACGCCATCGTCAGCACCAGTGCCAATGCCTTAAGACCTTATCAAACTCAGCGTGAAGATTACGATCTTATGTAATATTTTTATATTAGGCAGTTATATGGATATGTATAGAGTAGATAGCAAATCCGATATCTAGGTGGTAAGGATCGGTTCTTATTATAGATTAGATACAATCTCATAATTAAATGGATTCACTAGAATAGTTTGGTATATATTCAAAATTAGGGTGAAATCCTAACGTAAAGTCTTTGTGACGATCTTCGTAACCTTCTTTCTCATGGTGAGAACACCCCTTTCTTGGTGAAATACATTTTTGTGATTACTCGTCTTCTTTATTTTTTCTGTTCGATCATTTTTTAGTTAGTTTTTTCTTTGTTAATTATACTTTAAGTGTATCCAATCGATACAAAACTTAAATTGGTATTAGAGTTGGTTTTTGATACACTAAAGTATTTATGTCGACCTCTAACAATCCCACATAGTTTGCTTGCAACAAGATCCCTCATTGTAATGAACTCAACTTTACAGCATGGAAATCAAAGGCGATGGATGTTCTCGAGATCATGGACTATTACATGTTTGACATCATCAACAAGGGTCACATCGTCGTTATGCATCAATCATCCAATGATGGCGCATCTAATAGTGAGCTAAAGAAGAAATTTGTGCCAGGATATAACAAGGAAGAGAAAAGTGTGCTAAATCTCAATGTAAAGGTGAGAGTTTCTATTGGATGCTTACTCCCATATTTTGTCTATCATTTGGTTCAAAACTACTCAACTGCACAAGAGATGACGATCACACTATCGTCTCATTTTGATATAACAATCCCTCGAATGACGAAGTTATTGGGTTTTGTATACTACAACATCCTGTGGTGCACATACAACCCTAAATTGCTTTGGATCTATGTTTTCTCTAATTATACATTTAATATTGTTTCCAAAGGATAAAGCCTACAACTAGCATACAATTGACATAATCAACATAAAAGTGAGTTATAGAATTACCTCTTTGTTGTAGCTTGTAGTTTTCGCCTTTAAGAACTTAGCACCCCAAGTGAGATGCCTCAAATAGTTCACGACACACCCTTAACCAATTGGGTGAATTTAGAGAGATTACTAGGCACACAAATCGGCTGTGAACTCCAAGAACACTTGTTGTCACCGATTTAGCCATGGGGTTATGTATGTATATGTGTGTGTATATATATATATATGTATGTAGGAATCCAAGAGTCATGGGAAAACCCTAATCCATACAGTTTGGGTTATGATCCATCTTCCTTGTGGGCTAACTCTTCATGGAAACTTACATAAGCTGTAACATCCATAAAATTTGGGCCCATTTAAAACTTTTTAAATCATTTAAAGCCATTCAGTTATTACAATTTGTTTTCTAAATAGTTTAAACATCAGAGTTCCCATAAATCATAATCATCAATCGAGGAACTGTACGGTCACGCCTTCGCCATCCAGCGGTCATCTGCTGAACCTGAAACAATAAACTGAAACTATAAGTTTGAAGGCTTAGTGAGTTACCCCCAAAATACCAAAGCCATACCAATATAACCATATCATATAGCATATAAGCAAACAGAACAACCATTCATCGCAAGTCTACAGTGTGATTGGTCCGCCCGCACCGAGCCTTCAGTCCACCTGGTCCACTCTGTGAGTCTACAGTATGACTGGGCCATCCACACTAGGCCTTAAGACTGTCTGAGCCACTCTTCGAGCATCAGCACGTCTGGACCGCCCTCTCAGGGCCTTCAGCCTATCCAGACCGCTCGTCGGGCCTTCGGCCTGACTAGGTCCCCTCCTGGGCCTGCAGTCTATCCGCTCCGCCTTGGGTATGTTAGCCTACAGCACGAAGCAGGATCGGCCTCAACCCAACCCCCATACCTATCAAACAATCATGTGCACATAAATATCATACGCTAGAATGTATGTAACAAATAATCATACCAATCTAATATATCACTAACACATTAACCATCCTATAACCAGGATACCGACCTAACCGGTCACTAACATAACATCATCCTATATATACCAGGATACCGACCTAAACCAGGTCATTAACATAATACAATCCTAACAACGAGGATTCAGATCTAGTAGATCAATAAACATAACAAGCGAATACCCGGATACAAATCCGATAAAGGGCCGGCCTTGGTGCCTTAGACATTGTTGATCTATTGAGGATAACTTACCTCGCAATGCCGATCTGAACTAAAGAATCAAACTCCCGAATCGCCATCTCACCGGAAATCCCGAACTATCACATAATAAATACCAAGTCATTACACAACATAACAATCTTGAATAAGGGGGATCCACACAATCCATCATGTCCATTCTCTTTATTGGGCCAAGACCCAATGCCAATTCCAAAATTTTAAAGGTCCTTATGCCAATCCCATTATTGGCCCAATTTAGCAAATTGGGCCTAACTCTATAATTGGTCCTAAACTTGGCCCAAATCATAATATTCAGAAAGTCCAGCAAGGGCCAAATCCAACTAGTCCATAAACAGCCCAAAACACGAAGCCTAATTGCCAAAGGCCCAACAGAGGATGTATGCGGGGCGTACTCCTCTGGTATGCAGGGCGTACTTGTCCTGATGTTGACCACCATCGGGGTGGTTGATCCAGTATGTTAGGCATACTGGATCTATGTTGGGCGTACGCGGGGTTTCACCAAAACCCTAATAAGTGCTTAATGGCTTAAGCACTTAAGCCCAAACTTCAGATCTATCAACCAAATGTGCCATAGGACTATTAAGTCTTGAACTTTATCACTTTGGACATCCATAAAGTTCTTTACACATGCTTTTTACCTTTTGGAGCTTCTAGGTCACAAACCAACTTTAGATCTACAAACTTGATCATCTTCTCCAACTCCTTGATGCAACACCTTCTTCTTAAAACACTCAAGAACACTCAAAAAGCTCAAACACTCATGGAAATGGCTAGGGTTTGGGGAAAACAACTCTAGGTAGTGGAGGCTGGGGTGAGGGAGGGTTTTGTGCTCATAATGTTGCTTATATAGTCCCAAAACCCTAAATATTATGGTTTCCTTATGCCAAGAGTACGCCCAACGTAACCTAGTACGCTCAACGTACCCTTATGTACGTGCAACGTACTCCCTTGATCCTAATAATTGTAATTTAACCCTTAGACTTACATGGATTCACCATTCTACCCCTAAGGACTATAAATGACAAATCTTCGGATGTTACAACTCTCCCCCACTTAAACTTGGCTTCGTCCTCGAAGCCTGCTACGACGAACCATTCACGATAATGCTCCCTCCTCTTGGACTCTGTCTTGCAAGTCTACTCCGATCCTTTCCGATACTGCCACTGGTTTCCCTACATAGTTCAAGTGCTGTTCGACCTGAACATCACCCAACGATACAACCGCCTACTCATCCAATATGCGCCCTTGCAGCCGCCAAACGTGAAAAGTGATGTGAATCCAAGCGAACCTTTTCAAAAGGTCTATCCTACATGCCACTTTGCCAGCCTGATGATCCAAAGTATCGGAAACCCAACTTTCCCTCTTCATGAAGTGAACCCCTTTGTGCTGACTGGATAATGCGTCCTTCAGCTCCTAAAATATCATACAAAATCAATCCACTAATAAACACGAACACTCATGCCTAGCCCAATCAACCTTGGGTTAGAATACTAGGCATGCCTACGATGGGTCTAGTCATCCCTAGGATGGAATACCTTCATATCCTCACACATGTTTGGCCCAATCAACCCTCGGGTTGGAATACCAAACATATAAGGTCCGATCAATCATAGGGTCTGGTCATCCTCAGGATGGAATACCCTAGATTGGAATACCTCTATGAACATAACTTGGGTCTACTCATATCTTGAGATCCAAGGATCTATCCATGCATCTCATCAACCATCCTCTGATTCGTCACAACCAAGTGCAACTCCCCCGAATCTCAACAATACATCCAATCCAAATGCGCTCCTACCAGAGACATAACCAACACAATCTCTATGCCTACAGCCTATGACTGGAATACACTTACATGGGCCTCAGCATAGGTCTAGATTGCCTCTGGGCCCACAACATAAGTCTGGTATACCCTCTACGGCCCTCAACTCATTATTGGAATGCTCCCGATAACCTATCAACACTGTTGTCGCCACTTCAGATGTCCAGCACTCCATCCTGGAGGTACTCACCTCCTCTATTGCCCAAGAAGGCCTAATCAACGTCCTTCACAACACTAACAAGTGTCATAATGCTGAAACCTCACTCTACACAATCTACTTGTAGAACATGGTTCTACCCCATAACACATATATACTCAAAACCTGATCATATAACTAACAAAACCCATACAAAGTCTTCAGCATACTCCATCAGCATGTTCAGTACTTGGGGTCAGACCTACTGATTGCTATAGCATAGCAGCATACTCAATACATGTACATAGATCTAAAAACACATACAGAGTCTTCATCATGACTGGACCGCCTCACCAGGCCTTCAGTCTATCTGGACCACTCTCAGAACCTTTAGCATGTCTAGACCACCTCTCTGGGCCTTCAGCCTATCTGGACCGTTCTCCGAACCTTCGGCTTGACTGGTACGACCCACCGGCCTTCAGTCTACCTGGACCACTCTAAACTGTTGAGCATCTCCTTAGACCACCCTTCGTGGTGATCTTCCTCATGCAGACTGTTCTCACCCACTTGGGGTGCCAAACTCGTGATCCATTCCATGGACTCGAACCCCGGCCTAACCCTGGGCCTCATGTCGATTGTCCACCCTCTCAGAAATCTATGGTTTGTTCCCTGAACCGTGTGTCTACCACAAATGCTAAATAACCTGTACACCCATCCTAAATGTACTGTCGAGCCCTAGCAGCTAACAAAACCCTCAATCTATCAATCCAAAAAACCTTCAGAGTCGAGCACGCCCTCAACCAAATACTCGAACTGAACTCAATTCATGATTAGAACTCCAACCTGGTTCCCCAACTTCTGCATACCAGAGTAACTCTCCCCCACATAGATTCGACTAAGCCTTCACAACACATGAAAATTGGAGGATTCCCAATCCTTCTCACTTCCCAACGATTGATATGACGACAATCAACTCTTTACAGCTAGTGCTCCATTACTAGGCAATCCCAATTGATCCCACACTTTTAAGAACCAGACGAAAACTTCCTGAATCCCAGTGAAACCGATAGTCCCTAATGCTTGAAGGACCCCACACTCATGATCTGAAGACCAAAAGATAGATGCTCCAACTAATACCTCGGCGACGAGCAACTTCCCTTGGTGCTTTCTTCCGTCAATCACGAACGGTTGCTTAAATCACTGAATCCTGATAACACTAAATAACCTTTCTGTGACATCCTATCCGCTGGCCTTCCACATAATACCCCTTTTCCAAAGGTGTTCCAAACAAGTTTCCTGCTCTCGGGCTCTAGAAATCATTCTATTCAGGGTTCGTACCCTTACTCACTCACCCGCTCAAACGTCCACAGGTGAACTGTAGCAGCTAAAGCAAACTCTGACCTAACCCGAGCTACAAACTACTCCTAAGACATAGTCTACACTCCAAAAAGTGCAATAGATCGCACAATCAATACGTCCGATACAAGATATCCAAGGCAAATCGGACCTCATAAAGTACTTATGCCACATCGACCCACCTGCGCTCACCGGCGCTGAAATAATGTCGCCAATCCCTGCAATCATATGACCCCGAGCTGGAATACAACCTGATCCTAGGGTCACAAGCCTACTCACTCCTTCAAGCTCGAAAAACTGAAAGGGCAAAATCTTGCCCTGTAAAAGACAGTCCAATCCATCAATTGACCATTCCACCTCCAGCTGCAAAACCCCAGCTGAGCATAATCATCACTCCTTTCTAGAGTCCCCGTGACTCATATTCCGGCCTCGAGCAAACCCTCGAGCGTCAAATCTAAAAACTCATGTGTCAGACTCTCCTGCTCAACCTGCGGAATGCAGCGAGTACAGAACATCTCCCTAATCTCAAGTAACTGTAGGCCCCAGCTCATCAAAATATGTCCCAGAAACAAGCCTCGATACTGGAAACCTCGACCAGCTCCTCCCCCTGGCGTTGTTACAACGGTTGCGGCTTTGTAGCGCTTGTAGAAATACTCAACCATCGCGGTCTTAATAGACTCGAACATCTCCGGTAACTGTCCCCGGACAATCTTGATCACCTCATCCCGGATGATCTCACTTACATGATCCTCTAACAATACTGGCCTATCCTGGCTACCAGCTTCTGATCCTAACCCTGATCCAGTCTCAAGACATTTCAGATAATCCATAACAGGGAACCAAATTCCAACTAAACCCTAGGGGTTATGACTTCCTTGCTACGTGTATGGGCCTTGTGCAGTCAGTAGTACGGGCCCATACTACCTTCCACACCTACCCATATTTGTCTCAAGTATCACCACAACACCCTAACAATATACAAAAACACAGTGAGCGCTCAATCCTCACTCTTAGAGGAATGCTAAATATCTTATAACTGGCCTACCGGCCTCACACAACACACCCATCCTCCAAGTGCCACACAACCCTCCATTGGTGCCAGTTAACTATTGCATGAATACAATCACATACCACATTGCTTAAATAACCTTACACTAAAAGATTTACTCTCACAACGGTTGGACTCATACTAGAGCTGCACAGCAGGACCAAATCCCTTACCCTAAGACCATTTAACCCATGTAGCATGTGACTTGGAGTATTCACCCAATAGTTAATTCACACGTGAAAAAAGTCATACAACAATCAATGAGGTACTTTACATAAGATAAGGCATCAAAGATCAGGCAATTCTATCATACGGTTCCTTAGGATACCTATCTTATCACTAGCATGTTGTTCTAACATATCACATAATCAAATAACTGCATTGTATTTTGGGGTCTACATACTGGCTTCGGCTGATCGTACACTTCGCATTCTCTTTTACTTATTTTGAAAACCATTTAAAAAAAATCATTTTGAAAATCTTTCCTTGATTTGAGACTGGATTCACACGACTATTCCTCCAATTCACTAAAACCATGGCTCTAATACCAACTTGTAACATCCATAAAATTCGGGCCAATTTAAAACTTTTTAAATCATTTAAAGCCATTCAGTTATTACAATTTGTTTTCAAAATAGTTTAAACATCAGAGTTCCCATAAATCATAATCATCAATCGAGGAAGTGTACGGTCATGCCTTCGCCTTCCATCGGTCATCTGCTGAACCTGAAACAATAAACTGAAACTATAAGCTCGAAGGCTTAGTGAGTTACCCCCAAAATACCAACGCCATACCGATATAACCATATTATATAACATATAAGCAAACATAACAACCATGCACTGGGGGTAGAAGCGTGAAGCCATGAAAGTCTAAGGGCTAAATTACAATTATTGGGATTAGGAGGAGTACGTTGCACATACATAAGGGTATGATGAGCATACTAGGCGCCCCTAGTACATTGGGCACACACTTGTGCACGCTGGGCGTACACATGGGAGAAGGAAACCCTAATATTTAGGGTTTATGGACTATATAAGCAACATTATGAGCATAAAACCCTCCCTTACCCCAGCCTCCACTGCTTAGAGTTGTTTTCCCCAAACCCTAGCCATTTCCTTGAGTGTTTGAGCTTTTTGTGTGTTCTTGAGTGTTTTAAGAAGAAGGTGTTGCATCAAGGAGTTGGAGAAGAAGATCAAGTTTGTAGATCTGAAATTGGTTTGTGACCTAGAAGCTCCAGAAGGTAAAAAGCATGGAACTTTATACTTGTATCAGATAGATATAGTCATTTTAGCTTTATGGAAGCATTCTTGTCCCAAAAGTCCCAAAATGGTGCATGTTATGATTTGGACGAAATGAGTTGTCCTTTCAGACCTTAGAAGAGGTCCTAAGTGATAAAAATGGTGTCCTAATAGCTAGATTTGTCTCATGCATGAAGTAGGAAGGTCTTAATGGATTAAGACCATGTTTTAAGAACTTTCTTGACATCCGAAGTGATAAAGTTCGAGACTTTGTAGTCCTATGGCACATTTGGTCGACATATCTGAAGTTTGGGCTTAAATGCTTAAGCCATTAAGCATTTATTTGGGATTTGGTGAAACCCCGCATACGCCCAACGTAAATCCAGTACGCCCAGCATACTGGGTCAACCACTCCGATGGTGGTCAACATCTGGACGAGTACGCCCCATGTACTAGAGGAGTATGCCCTGCGCACGTCCTCTGTTGGGCCTTTGGCAATTGGGCTTCGAGTTTTGGGTTGTTCATGGACTAGTTGGATTTGGGCATTGTTGGACTTTTTGAATATTATGTTTTGGGCCAAGTTTTGATAATGGATCTTGGAATTAGGCCCAATTTGGTAAATTGGTCCAATAATGGGCTTGGCATAAGGACCTTCAAGGTTTTGGAATTGACATTGGGCCTTGGCCTAGTAAAGAGAATGGACATGATGGATTGTGGACCCCCCTTAGTCAAGATTGGTATGTTGTGTAATGACTTGGTATTTATTATGTGATAGTTCGGGATTTCCGGTGAGATAGCGATTCGGGAGCTCAATTCTTAAGTTCAGATCGGCATTGTGAGGTGAGTTATCCTCACTATATCAACAGGGTCTAAGGCACCAAGGCCGGCCCTTTATCGGATTTGTATCCAGGTATTCACTTGTTATGTTTACTGATCTGCTTGATCTGCATCCTGGTAGTTAGGATGGTATTATGTTAGTGACCTGGTGTAGGTCCGTATCCTTGTATATAGGATGATGTTTTATTAGTGACCGGTTAGGTCGGTATCCTAGTTATAGGATGGTTGATGTGTTAGTGATCTGTTAGATCGGTATGATTATCTGTTACATACATGCTAGCGTATGATACTTATGTACACATGATTCAAGAGGAGAGAGGTTGAACTTCTGAGCAAGTGCTGGGTGGATGTCCGCGTCAATTCTTGCAAAGTCACACACAGTCTCTTTAAGAAAAGAGCATGCCCTTTCAGATGCAGTCTTCATTTTTGGGTGCTTTTCACACTTGTTCGGAAAAACCTTTGCAATCAGGAAGATTTCCTCCGGGTTCATGCAAGGAAAATCAGCTTGTGTTCGGATGTAGTCTGAATCTCTTCTGGTGAGAGTGTACTGGATGAATTTTGTGTTCATAAATTTTATGGGCTTGTAACTCTTGACTGCAGTGGGTCTATCGTCCAACCATATTTTCTCGATTGCAGATCCATGCTTCGCATGGAATCTGTTGAGTCTTTTAAACTCCAAAGGAAACCTCTGATCATCTGAAAGGTTGTGGTTAAACGATTCGAAGACGGTAAAGAACTTAGCATTGGAAAAGATGGGGATGTCCCAATAACTGTCTGATGGAGGTTCAACAAAGGTGAGGTAGGGCTTGTAGTCATCATCTAATAATCTTCGGATGGTATTAACCCAGGAATGGATGAGGGATTCATCCATGGTGATGTCAAAACCATGATCTCTCCAAATTATTTCTGCTAACTTAACTGCTCTCCAGTCAGCTTTCTTTTGTTTGGTTTTGGGAGAGTCATAGGAGTTTTCAGATGACATTTCAGGGGCTAAGTTTTTGAGGTGTGGAGGAGTCTCTGGATGCTAGGAAGAAGGATGTTCAACATCATGGACTTGTTGAACTGGAGACTGATGAGGAGATTGAATTGGACTTTTCTAAGGAAAGGGCACATAAGTTTTTCTTTGTGGAGATGGTTGCGGGGTAGGAACCTTTTGTTGGGTGATGAGACTTGAAACGATTAGATGCTAACCGAAGTGGATGGGAGTTTGGAAGTGTTGATGTGGATGTGAATTTTGAGGTGAGGTTTGATCTGCACCACGGTCTTCACTTCCTCCTCTTGAGGAAGGAACGCCAGGTTCCTCCTCAAGCCATTGCTGAAGACCATCGATTATGGAGCAAACTTCGGTGAACTGAGCTTTGATAACTTTACTATGTTGCTGATTGGTGGGGTTTGCAAAGTTGAAGAGCAAGCTGTGAATATCCTTTCTGAATCGGAGAATCTCCTGACCATGGAAGTTGGAGGATAAGGAGCGTCGGAGGTTGTTGATGGTGGATTCTAAGACTGAGATAGCGGAATCATAAGTGTTGTGAGTTTCCTCAACAAGCTTCTTTGAATGAGCATCATGACCGGCAATTATGGATTGAAGGTCAGTTTTGATTGCGGTTACTTTAGTAATGAGTTGCTCCGCAGTGGTGATGATTTGTTGGTGATCCGCCTTCCTGCTTGTATCCAGGGCTCAGATACCCATTTCAACTTTGAGCGAGATTCTCTCAGAAACAAGTCTTTCTCTTGCTTCTAGTCGTTCTATCCTGTCGATTAGAGATTGCGGTCCAGGTATATCTACAGGTTGTGGTTGGTCCGGTTTCACTACTGCTAGAATCTGATCAATCTTGCTTTGTATACTTAGAAACTCTTTCCTGGCGACAACCATTTTCTTCTTCTTCTTCTTTCCTTTAGGCTTTAAGGTGGAATTCTGGGATCTGCTTGATTCGTCTTCCTCATAAAAAATCATCATCACATCATTTGATGGCGCTGGTTGGTTGATTTCATCCATGTCAATGTCATCATAACCAAATGTAGGTCCGGAGGTGATTTCGATTATGGTTCCATCATCTTGAGAATCATGAACTGCAGTTTTTGCAGGGGGCTGGGATGGACCTGCACCATCAGGAATAGATTGAGCCTTGCGGATGGTTTCTGTCATTGTAGTGATCCAACCTTGTACTTTGAGAATAGTGGCTACGGTGTTGGTGTTGTTGATAACATCTGCCCAATACTTAGCCAGCATTTGGATCTCCTCTTCCTTTTGTTGAAGCTGCTGCATTTGCCTATCTTTTCGAGCTTGAAATGCCCTGCGAAAAGCTTTATATTTCTTGATACTAGACTCGGTAGTGGGACGATCCCTAGTGAAGGAATCATCAGAGTCATAACCGTCAATTCCTTGAGTACCCACCGAGACATCCCTCGGATTCATGGATCCTTGCATATTTGTGCTCACCGTATCTAAACCACCTGAATGTGAGGTAAGCAGAATAGGATTTTCCTGAGCTTCCGTGTTCTCCTTGACCCATAGTCAAGTTTGGCCAGTTCTAGCAAGGACTGAAGAATTGTCCTGCGGTTGGGAAGGTGTATCTAGTGTTTTGAGTACAAGATCAAGGATGGAGCGCAACTCCTGTTCCTGAAAGAAATGAAGTTTGGAAGCCCCAAAGACCTTAGGGCGAGAAGAACCAATTAAATCCTCTTAGGATTTAGCTGGGGGAGAGTCTCCAAGTTTTGATGAAGCAGACACACTTATTGTGTCTAAGTGGCTGGCAAGGGTTGAAGCGAATGGGCCTGTGGGAACCCCAAGTATTACTAGAGTCTTTTGAGAGACTTCGGTATTAATGTGGTCATGCATTTGGCTACAGCTTTGGTTGGTTTTGTGTTTTCTGAGAACAAGGATGGGGACTGAGTCCTCATCAGAGTCATCTTCAACATTAACAGCCGGAGTCTGAACAGGATCAAAATCTTCATCAAAAGAGACAACATGTCTCAGTTTGTGTTTCTTGGTTGGTTCGACGTTCTTGGTTGGAGTGTTTTTCTTGGATTTCCCATGAGAAGTTTTCCTTGAAGAGAGCTTCTTGATTCGTTGGTCTAGAGGAAGGTTAAAGAGAGTAGTAGAAGATGGGGTTGTGGTATGTGCAGGATCACGGGGTGTGGTAGAGGCAAGTAGATTTTGACTGGGTAGAGGCAAGGTACAAAGGTATGGGTCAATACCTTCTGTGGCCTCAATGTGACCAGAAACTTCTTTTTTCTCAAGTCCAATGGTAGTCAAGATGTGGATGGGAAAACGTCTTAAAGGTCCAAATACATATTGATCTTTAGATGGAGGGTACCTTTTTAGATCGCGGGTGACGAAGAAGTTGATGTCACTACTCATGTTAAGCTTCACATCGTGGTGAAGGTCTGAGATGCACACTGACTAGAATCTTGCAAAGGTGAGCTCTGTAGGAGTTGCTCTCGGAGTCTCCTTAGGGATGTACTGAAGGAAATCATCCCATAAGATCTGGCCGTAGTTGACGTTGTAGCCTGTGAAGATGCTCCATACAAGCTCCAGTAGTTTGAGGCCCATGTTGTCAGTGTCTCCGGTTCTTCCAGACAGACTACGGATCACGTAGTGACAGACGAACTGCCAGACAACAGTAAGTTGGTTTTTCTTGAACTATCCTATTCCTTAATTTTCGTCTGGTAGCCCATTTGGTAAAGTGAGGAGATGATGTCTGTCACACTGGGGGAGATAAACTTGGTGGAGGGATGAACAAGTAGATTGATTGCAGATAAAAACTTGTCTTTGGTCAAGATGACCAAAGAATCATCTATTAAGTTCAGATGAACTTCTTGCAGATTGTTGAGGGGACGATACGCCGAGAATGCACATTTGAAAAGTGTTGACATTGGAACCACATCAGTAAAGCAATCAAGGGGTCCAAATAGTGGGTGATTGGTGATGAACTTGATCATGAGTCGAATCGACTCATTGTATGAGGAATGGTCTTCAAATATTGCCCTAAAATTGCTTGAGGCAATGCATAGCGATTGGTTCCTTGTGGCAGATTCAGAACTAGTGGGTTGAATGGACCCTGAAGCCTTGGATTGCTTCTTTGAGATGCCAAACTTCACCATTTTTTGAATAAGTTTGTAGAACTTGCAGAAAACTCGAGTGCAAGAAGGTGAAGAAAATGAAGTTCGTCTGAGAGGGTTCAGAAAGTGTAAATGCTTTCATGGATAAGAGAAAAAAGGTTTCATAGGGGCGGATTTCAAAAGTTTATTGTTTTTACCTTATATGTCGCGGTTAAAGATAAGAAACCTTGAGTTTTTATTTTTCACAAAAAGTAGATTTGAGCCACAAAAACGATTGAGAAAAAAAGGTTAAGTTTTTTTTTTTGATTTTCCAAAAATGTAGCATTTATTGAAGTGTCAGGCCCATTATCACACGTTTGAGGATCGTGTGGTGAGGGGCTTAAATCCGTTGAATAAAGGTGGAATCGGAACGGATTTGACAACTTGGGTCAAGGGGGATACGATAGTTTAATGAAAAAGATTTCTTAAAGATTTCTTTTATTGGGAAATTATTTTATTTGATTTCAAACCCAAAATAGGTCTGACAAAGGATCATTTGAAAAAGGAGAACTGAAACGGTGATGTGCTATACAAAGAATGTTTTTGATAATGTTTTTCTTATTTAATGAAGGATTATTAAATAGCACACATCGTCCTTTGGGATTCATTAAGTAGTTGAAATTTCATTCAATGTGACTGTGGATTGGTACATCAAAGCTGAGAGATTTTTCATTGCGTTGGAGGATTATAAGACTGCAGTAGAATGAACTGATATAAACACTTGAACAAGGTTAGAAATAACAAATAATAAGGACCTTAGAAATATAGGTATTATATAAGGTTGCGGTACACTAGATATACTGTGGTACACAAAGTATACTGTAACCATGTATGATAGATATATTTTGTTAGGACCGCATTGGGGACCTAAGATGGTCTGCAGTACCTATCAGTTGAAAAAGAACTGTGGGTCCGGATTCATCATTCCTAACATTTGTAAGAAACTATTGAGTTTTGCAGAGTCAAGTGCTTTTGTGAATACATCAGCAATCTCTTCATGAGTGTTAACAAAAATTAATTCAATGTTACCTTTTAGAATGTGGTATTTGATGAAATGATACCATAGTTCAATATGTTTCGTCTTAGAGTGATGGATAGGATTGTGGGAAATTGCTATCGCACTCTCTGAGTCACAGTAAAACGGTATCCGCAACATCCTGTATCCGTAGTCCATAATTTGTGTTTTCATCCACAAGACTTGTGAACAATAGCCGGCTGCGGCCACATATTCAGCTTCTGCGGTAGACAATGATACACAGTTCTATTTTCTACCAGCTGACGAGTCTTCCTCCAAGAAATTGAGAACCACCAGAAGTACTTTTTCTGTCCAATCTCCAGCATGATCCGCATCGGTGAAAGCTTGTAGAGTGAATTCATTCCCTACTGAATACCAGAGGCCTAGAGCCTTGCTGGCATTTAAGTATCTGAGAATTTGTTTAACTGCAGTCATGTGAGATACTTTAGGATCAGCTTGGTATCTTGCGCATACACCTGTTGCGAAGATAATGTCTGGTCGGCTTACGGTGAGGTACATCAAAGCGCCAATTATTCCTCTATAAGTTTTGTGGTCTATAGATTCACCAGAAGGATCAATAAAGATCTTATATTCGAAGGCCATAGGGACCTTGGCAGAGGAGCAGTTATCCATTGAGTATTTATGTAGTAGTTCAGAGGTGTATTTCTCTTGATGTATGAGTATCCCTTGAGGGACTTGTTTCACTTGAAGTCCTAGAAAGAAATTAATCTCTTTATTCATGCTCGTTTGGAACTTGTTGGTCATGAGCTTTGCAAATTCATCCACCATTCTCTGATCAGTTGATCCGAAGATAATATCATCCACATATATATGTATAGGCATAAAGTGATTACCATTTGCCTTTTTAAATAAAGTGGGAACAATCACTCCTCTTTTGTACCCGGATGAAACAAGAAATTCGGAGAGAGTCTCGTACCATGCTCTTCGTGCTTGCTTTAGACCATAAACTGCTTTCTCAAGTTTGTAACAGTGATCTGGGAATTAAAGACATTTGAAGCCTGGAAGTTGTTGAGGATAAAATTCCTCTTTCAACTCACCATTCAGGAAGGCACTCTTTACATCCATTTGATGTACGTTTATATTCTTGTGAGCACCATACGCTAAGAAGATGCGTATGGCCTCCATCCTGGCTACTGGGGCGTATGTTTAATCATAGTCAACACCTTCAAGTTGACTATACCCCTTAGCGACTAGTCTTGCTTTGTTCCGGACGACAACACCAGATTCATCCACTTTATTCTTGTACACCCATTTGGTACCAACAACAGTGTGACCTTTTGGCTTCGGGACGAGTTGCCACACTTTGTTTCTTTTAAATTCTTCCAATTCCTCTTGCACTGCAGTTATCCAATCGGGCTCCGTTAATGCTTCTTTGATGGTTTTGGGCTCAACCGAAGACATAAATGCTACATAGTGACAATGATCAGATAAGTCTCTTGATGATCGAGTTTGAATACCTACGGACGAGTTGCCGATGATTTGACCTGGTGGATGGTCCTTCGTCCATACATGTAGATAGGGTTGAAGATGATCAGAAGCTGCAGTGGATGGAATGTCTTCAATATATGAAGACTTTGTGACAGAAGAAGGCAGTTCCCCCTAGACTTATGAGCAGCCTGCTGAATTGTCTTAGACTGGGAAAGTGGTAGAATTATTTTGAGCAAGTGAGAGAGGTTCCCACTGGATTGCAGATGGGAGTTCCTTTTGAAGCTGAGTAGGTTCCCCCTCGATTGTTGAGAGAGTGATAATACTTGGATCGGTTTCTGTGTCAATGTTTTCTGTATCTTCATCGTCTAAATCTGAGGAGAGATTTGATGGAAAATAATTTTGTGGATAGGAACTGGTTTTGTGTCTTCAAGTGATGGAACCTCGATGATTTTCACTTGGTCCGGAGTGGAGCTTTCCCCCTCAACCGGTAAGGTGGAAGTATTGAGTGATACATCATCGGATAGAGTAGGACTAGAAACTTCGGCATGATGTTGTTGAGCTTCAGGGGACACAAGAACTTCGGATAGTTGAGCAGTCTCTACGGGGTCAAAAAGATCATCATAATTTATTTCAACTATGTTAACGGGACCCAAGGAGGCTGGGATATCACCTTCCAGGATTGCTTTCATTTCATTTGAAGGAGTAGTGTTGCGGACGTAATAGTCATCGAATTTGACGTCAAAGCTTTCAAATATTAGTCTCGTGTGTCTGATGAGAACCCTATAGGATACCTTGTTTGTAGAGTAGCCAAGAAAAATGCCTTCATCTGACTTTGGTGCAAATTTGTTTAGATGATCCTTGTTATTAATCACAAAACATCTACACCCAAAGATGTGAAAGAATATGACCTTTGGATTGCGATTGTTAAGGCCCTCATATGGAGTTTTGTTGAGACGTTTGCAGATAATGCTTCGATTTTCGACAAAGCATGATGTGTCCACTGCTTCGGCCCAGAAGTAGAGAGGATGATGTGCGAAGTTGAGCATAGATCTGGCTGCTTCTACTAGTTTCCGGTTTCTCTGCTCTACTACTCCATTCTGATGCGAAGTGTAAGGAGCTGAGAAATTATGACTGATGCCTTTTGAAACAAAGAAGTTGTTCAAAAGATGGTTACTGAACTCAGTTCCATTATCACTTCTGATGCGACGTACTGGTAGCTTTATTTGAAATTCGATTCCTTTGATAAAATTGATCAGCACCTATGATATTTTGGATTTGAGTATCAGGAAGAAGACCCAAGTGAAATGAGTGTAGTCATGAACGATAACCAATATATATCTTTTGTGGTGGTGACTAGCTACGGTAGATGCACCACAGAGATCAATGTGTAAGAGTTCCAGTGGTTCAGAAACTGTGGAATCAATCACCATAGGATGACTTGTTTTTGATTGTTTGCCACATTAACAAGCTGAGCAAAGGGTGTCGTTATTGAATTTGAGAATTGGAAGACCTCGGACGAGTTCTCTGGTGACCAAATTATTGATATACCTGAAGTTAAGATGAGCTAGCTTACGGTGCCATAGCCATCTGACTTCGGATACTGCTTTGGATAAAAAGCATAGTTGCAGTTTCCAAATGATTAGAGAAACATCCAAAGGATACATGGTCCCTTCGGACTTAGATTTGATCAAACATATGTTTCTGTCACTTGTCATTATGTAGCAGTTTTCATTATCAAATTCAACCTTGTGGCCTGCCTTACAAAGTTGGCCTATACTGATGAGATTGTATTTAATACCTTCCACATATGCTACTTTCTGAATAGAGAAGATCCTTGTAGTAAGCACACCTTAACCTTGGATTATTCCATTCACATTTTTGTCGAATGTGACGTTTCCACCATTGCAAATAGGCCTGAAATCCCGAAGGTATTCTAACCTTCTGGTTATGTGCAAGGAGTAGGCACTATCAATTAACCACTCAGCTTCTTAATCCTCCTTGCACATTGCCTGAGTCAACTGATGGTTTTTTCAAAAAGGCGTGAACTGAGGTTTTAGGGACATGTGTTATGTCAATATTGGGACCTAGTCCTAGGTGTTTGGGAACCTTTGACGTGTGGTGAGGTTAGAAAAATTACGAGGTCTCTGAAAACCTTGATATTTGACTTGAGATGATCCCTTTTGATACTAACATTTACATGAAAGATTTTTGTCATTTACTCTGACATTCGGCTTCGTCAACGGTCTGAAGGGTGTGGAAACATTTTTGTGACCAGTCAGGGAAAGGTGAGATCTATCAGTTGTGCTCTTAAAATTTTAAAAAGTATGAATTGAGTGTGTGTGAGCACGTGTAGACTTCCTACGGTGTGATATCTTAAAAATCTAAGGTGATTTTACATGTGTTGGAGTTGGTAAAATCCCCTTCCATTTTGGATCATCTGAGGAATAAATCTGAAAACCATTGCTTCGAAAAGACTTAACTTCCTTTTGGTTTGTGCTAGAGGGGTTTGAAGAGTTTATAGAAACTGTACATCCCTTTTTGTTTGTTTTCTTGACTAAAGAGTTTTTTGAAAAGTAATTTGAAAAAACAAGTTTTTCTAGACTCTTGGGTTTTGAAATTTTGGTTTGTCTTTTGTTTTTTGAAAAGATTTTCCGCTTTGTACCACGAGATTGATGTTCCTCTTTGAAGGCCATTTTTGCCTGAGTTTTTGGAGAACCGCAATCATGGAGATTTAACTGCGGTTTCTTAGATCCATTAGATTTCTTTTGAACATGAGGACTTGATTCATCTGAACTAGAAAGTTCAGGATTCTGAGAACATTGACCAAACTCAAAATTTTCTATAGGAAATTCATGATGAATCGACTGAATGGTTACTGAACTCTTAACTGCAGACTGAGGTGAAGAAGATTGGACTATTGTAGCATATGTATGAGTTGTTTTCTTTATGGGACATTTGATCAGACGCAATTGGTCTAACTATGGTTCAGAATTGCAGTGAGTGGGACTACGGTCTGAGGGCAGTGATGGGAAGTTCATGTGAACTTCGAATTCTATAAGAATTTCTTCATCAACAATTGATGAAGTCTGAGAGTTGAGATAAATTGTGCCAGAGATAGGAATTTGATCACTTAATTGACCATAAGTTTCAGGAAGAATTTCCTCAATAACACAATTGTTACTCAGATTATGAAGTCGACCAAAATGAGTTTTGATGTCCTCAGGATAGGTTTTGTCGTTGACTGCGAAATGGAACTCTCAGTCCGCAAGGACATAAAGTCGGTCTTTGTTAAACCGGGGCGAAGAATCATGTACGGTAGGATACCCATTGGACCAACCCCAATTATAGGTGTTATCTATGGTTCCATTGTTCACAAGATTTTCAATAGCTTCACTTTCGTTGAACATTTTTTCTATTAAAAGATTTAAATGTACAATTTCAGTTTGAGCTAAATCTCTCTTATCTAATGCTATGCCTAATTGAGTTTCACATAACATTATTGGATCCTTTTCTAACTCTAAGTCTTGTTCTAGCATGGAGAATTTGAGTCTTTTGGCTTCTAATCGTCCTCCAACATGAAACATTTCTTGGGATGTAATGTTTTTCTCATCTAAGGCTTTGTTATAGTCTGAAAGGACAGCAGCACATGTGTCATTAAGATTGTCAAAAACGGTTGGCAATCATGCATGTTATAATCAAGAGCTTGGATCATAACCTTTACATGTTCAATGATGCTTAGAGTTCCATCATTAGCCATGTAGCTATAGTTCTTTTCCAGTTTACTTGACCCATCCTCGTCCTTAGTAGCCATCATGCTGATTTTTCCCTTACCTTTGATGTTGTCGATATCTTCGTCCTCATCTCCGGATGACCACACTTGATGGTCTCTTCTTACATGGGCTACATATGCCCTTGTTTTCTCTTTCTCCTCCATTTATTGAGCCATTCTGAGATAGAATGCTCTATCTTTTACTACATTTTCTTTATAATCTTTAGCAAAATGATTTTCCTTGTTGCACTTGTAACAAATTACAACATCAGATTTTTCTTCTGCTGAGGTATCGGATTCAGTTGTCTTGACAGGCTGTGGTGCCTTTTTGGATTGAGTGTTTTGAGATTGCAGTGTCGGGTGAGGATTTTTGGGATATCGTGGATGGGTGTTTTGAGGATTGAAGTTGCGGTTGAAAGGAGGTTTAGTAAACTGCTGATTCTTGCAGAAAGATGAAGGTGGTAGTCTGTTGAACTGTTTACTAACTAGAGCAATAGAATTTTGAAACTCTTCTTCATCATCGTATTCTGAGTCTGATTCGTATGACTGAGGAGGGTTGGCATACGAGGGTGAGTAAGACTTAGTGTGAGGTGCTTGTGCTACAAGAGCGAGTGGTCCACCAAAGTCAGCACAGTCTTTGAGTACGCTTGATTCTTGTGCTTGTAGTTCACCATACAATTTGTAAAGAGATAAAGATTGAATTTTTCTATCTCCTTGGACTATCATCTTAGCCGTAGTCCAATGTCTACCCAAACCATTGAGAAACTGAAGATTGGTCTCATGGTTAGTTCGGATGGTGCCAACATTAGATAACTTTATGACAATTAAGTTGAACCTCTTAAAGGAATCTTCCAGACTTTCACCGGCATGAGCTTTGTAGTTTTTGAATTCGTTGAGTGCGGTTGTAAGTTTCTTATCTTGAGCTTGTTTTGTACCTTCATATAAATTCTTGAGAACATCCCAGATTTCTTTAGCTGACTTGCAGTTTATGATGATGTCGAAGTTGTCAGGAGCAACTCCACAAGATATCTCATAAAATTCAATAGCATCGTTTTCCATTTTATCAAGATCATCTTTGGTGGGACGATTCATGGCTGGTTGACCTCCTCCTAGTCTTGCCTGAGTGCCATCATTCTGAACTGGAGTAAGAATAGGGACATGAGGTCCTTCTTTTACAGATCTTAATACATCTCTTCCAAGTCTTTGTAGATATCTCTCCATTCTTTGAGACCACTGATGATATTCGTTTTCCACTAGTATTGGAGCTCTATTCGAACCTCCAACATTGTAGGAAACATTTAGAGATAATGCTTACGCCATATTTCCTTGTTTTTGAAAAATTTGTTTTTTTGTTTTTGTGTTTTTTTTTTGTTTTAAGAAATGAGCTCCAGTAGTATAGAAGGCCTTTTAAAATAAGAGTTCTTGTTTAAAAGGCAACCACTTTGGCTCTGATACCAATTTTTGAGAGAAAAACTTGAGTAACACACTTGAACAAACTTTAGAACAAGTAATAATGCGGAAAGAAGTTTAACTCAGTGGATCTTAAAGGTCAACAATAATAATAAGTTAGAGTTAGATAGTTAGATAATTAGGTGCGGAAATGTAAGGAAATGTAAATGTTAACAAGTATTATATCAAGAAGACACTATAAGCTGATTCTTAACAAGGATTGTAGATAATCCAGGTTAGTAAGTGTGATCAAGCTTAGTAATTAAGTCAAGATGACTTGCCCCGAAGAGATAATGATCGTAATATCAGAATCTTTAATTTAAGAGAGTGAGAGAGAGGATGCGATAAGATAAAGATAGAATGATCAATTGAGAGAGAGAGAGAGAGAGATGTTTTTCATTTAGAATAAAAGAGCTCTATTTATAGAGACTCGAAGATTACAAGTTAAATTTTTCTATGAGATGCCATGTGAGGCACATTGGACAAAGAAATGTAAAGACATAAAACAGATACAACTAATCTAAGATAGATGACTTCAATTGTGGATGCGGTTGTTGGTTGCGGTGTTGAGCTTGACTACGGATCTGGTTGGTAGCTTCGGATCTCTTTTAAGTTTAAGAGGGTCACTTTTATGTTTCAACAATTACTAACCTCTTGAATTTTTGAGGATTCCTAGGAGAGACTGAATGAGGAGGAACCAACACCAATTCCACCATAAATGTTTCAATATATAATTCTTCACTTGAATCTATTTCATGATCAGGAGGAAAAACTCTCTCAGAAACACACTCTAACTTGAGTTGTTGGCTGTAAACAGGGTTACAAACCTATATTTTAGGTAAGCCTATGATATCCCCATTTTTCATAACTAAAAAAAAATTATTTACGCTTTGAAAATCCATAACATCTTTGTTTATGGAATATCCAAGTATACTAAAACACTTTGAAGAAACTGTTTTGTTTTAAAAATATCTTTGAATAAAGATGTCGTTTCAAAATACAAAATTATAAGGATGTCATAACCATTAAAAACATAGTTATAGTGTAAAGACCTATGGTCCTGAACTCTATTGCAGGTCTTCTCTTTAAGCGCTCAACATCCTATTCAAACCTCCAGCAGTCTTAACACCACTACCTACAATGCATGTAAATGGAGTGGACTAGGTTGGGAAACCTAGTGAGACACATAGGGTTTTCAGTCCCACAATATTACTATTATAATAATTTATAATTATCACACTTGTCAAATCAATTGTTACTAAACAATAGAATATAACCTAGATATAATATAAGGCAATATATCCTGAGTTACCCGTCCCGTCGATCCTCACATAATAACCCTATGCAATGACCTCACAAGATTTATCAAAAGGATCCTTATGAACAACAAGTTGCTTCGGGGATTCCTTGGTAGCAAACACAGATCAAAAAGGCAACAAATGAGAGTAAGTGGAGTACACTGATGAACACTCCAAACACCCTCGATATCATGATTCATCAACACCTATTGGTAATAAGCATGTTAGTATTTCACCGGACATACTAGAATGGTTAGTGCTCACCCTTCATCATCTTACTCCGACAGATGACTTGTCACCCTTAGGTCTGATGTAGACCGGTTATCTAGACACTTATCAGCTGCCCGATATAGACATTCCATTTCTGGTGGTCTATAAAGGAGGGGGGTACTAATATAGTGTGCTTATATGTGATACATACCCCACCAAGTTATCGAATAGAGCTATACTATGTGCCCCTATCTCACACACACTCTTGATAATATGTTATCCAATATCCAAACTTAGTTGAACTAATCATCTCCTTTAAGTCTTAGTGTATAACTAGACAACATTACAAAACATGTAATCAACACAATTTCATCTCCATGTAATATTTTAACAACACAGGTTGTGGCTGAACACTCTTTTCATTTAACTCGAACTAAGCATCCTTTATAAAAAAATTAAAAAAAAAAATTATTGTCAGGTAAGACTATAATGTTGATAGTGGATTTCCAAACCATTTTAAAGTTTATACCATACTATAGCAATATAGTAGATGACTATTCTTTTGTCCAACTTAATTGAATCTAAATATTCTTTATATGTCTTAGTTTAGTACTTAGACGAGAGTACAATCCTTGTAATAGACTTTTAATATTAACTCTTGTTTAAACGACACTTATCATAACTTAGTGTATATTCTTAACACAGAGTATATTTAAATATGCAATAATCTTTTTAAGTAATCATACTTATTTTTAACATTATCATGTAATAATATCATATAATTTTTTTTAACAAATAGTTAACCATAATTAGTTCACCCAATGCATGTTCTCAAATACACATCTAAAAAATACTACATATAATAAACATTTAACTCATATATAAACTTTCAACAATATTTATTAATTTTTAATAATTATTCATATTAAATTATGTTTATGAAAGTAACTATATACTCACCTGATGTAGTTGGAAGACTCATGGAAAAGTCGAATCATTGACTGACGCTTTAGATTTCCCTTTAAAACAACCTAAATATGAATATTATCAAGCCTTAGTGAACATTTATAAATTTTAATCATTATAAGTTTTATCAAATTTATCAATAATCCCAAACAAAACACATATGTATAGCTGATAAGAAACAAGCAGGTAAAATCATATCGGAGGTACGATCTATTTGGTATATAAAGATATATACTGTTTGGCAAATCCACTAGAAACACATCACTGATCTACCCTTCTCATCATTCTCGTAATTAGATCAGTCAGTATAACGATTGGTATTACCTACAGATCATATTAATAAGTTCATAATAACGATTATAATGATAATATATATAAATCTAAGATATACTTGAAGCACGATAAGCATGACTCAACATACAGATTGTTTGACGAAAAACTGGACATTACGTAGGCAAAACTTTGAAACCAAAAGCTCCATTTCTTGGAGCACTATGGCGCTCAAGATCTTTACTACTAACACCTAAGAAGTACTAGGATCGGGCCTCGGGGCCGTAGTAAAGTTTGAGTGAGAATCGAAAGAGTTTAAGCAAGAGATATGATAAAAAAAATGAGGATATATATTGAAAAAATTAAAGTACGCGTTGCGTCCTGCCACGTATCATTCATCGAGTAGCTGGCATGGGGGAAGAAGGGTGGTCTAGATCTTGCCACATGTTGGCCATAGGGTGGTGCCACATGTCACATCCTCGATGGTTCAAATTTAATTATATTCTAAAATTAATAATATTTGCATATGGGCTCCGCTTTCAATGGTTTTTATATCCACACTTAGCTATGGATGAGTACTAGAACTTTCATTATACTCTGTCGGCTAATTTTCAATTTATATTTTATAATACGGTCAAAAAATGTTTGGACTGGAAATAATGTTGCGAAAATCATAACTTTTCAAACGAGCTCCGTTTTCGACATTTTTTATATCGTCGGCTTCATGTCGAAGAGTACTACAATTTTTATGTAGATTGTTTCAGCTTACCATCAACCGATTTTGATTTTGATTTCTATGTCGCACACTCTTGTACTATGTCGCACTCGAAACTTTGAAAACTCATAACATCCTCATACGAAGTTAGATTTTGGCATTCTTTATATCGACATGTTTCTATTGACGAGTACTTTGACTTTCACTTAAATCACTTTGGCTAAAAATAAACCTACCCCCGGTTGATTTTTTATGAGGCATCTTTTCGTATCGGTTCGAGCACGAAACTTAGATAAACCATAACTTTCACATACGAAGTCAGATTTGGGCATTCTTTATATCCACAGAATCATCATCATGAACACTAAAACTTTCGTTAATATTATTTATCAAAAATAATCTTTTATTTTTAATGTTTATTTTATTGTTTTAATAATAAATTCTATACATTTAGTTTTTTCAACAAATATTCTATACTCCTAATATGTGTTCACTTAGTATGTACACGATAATTATATTTTATCTCATAACACATATGAAGAACAATTATTTTAATTAATGAAATTAATTGTTTGATAAAACATATAGTTACTATGCTTATAATCTAAATGTCTAGCCTAAAATTACGGGCGTTACCATAGCCTCCTACTTATAATCGAAAACGTCTAGCCTAAAATTACGGGCGTTATAATCTAAACATCTAGCCTAAAATTGCGGGAGTTAGAATAACGATTCCTCGAGTCACCTCTTGATCCGCTGGTTAGGATTTCCTAAGTACTTGTTTCAACATAGTATCATCTCACGAAATAATGTTTTAGGTTCCTTTATGACAATTTAATAGCTTGTTGACCTAATTTCATAACATTACCTCTATTAATTAAGGTTTTATTTAATATACCTTTTATCGAGTACTTCACACAACCATTTCTCATTATCTAACTTTTTTGACAAAGTTCACGAATTTAACTATTTCGTGTCGTTTTCAGGTTTCGAATTTGTCGGACTACAAAAGTTTTCACATTATCACCATCATAAGTATTCTTAAGAAGGTCAAAGAAGGGTTTTAGACCAAAATCTTTACTTATTCCCTATAACTAATCTATGAGAACATTATCTACAGACTAATTCTTTACATATGTGATACCTAGAAAGGTATACTTTTATTGCTTGGTCAATTCTGATCAATAACATATCGTAATTCTACACCATCCTGGGACACTTGATGATGAGATCTATGGTACGATCGTTCCATTTACCCATCGGAACAGGTAAAGTCTCAAGTTTCCTCATGATATTTGACGTCATCTTCTTACGTTCCAACAAAACTTCCATTATATTATCTACATAACATGAATCAAAGCTAATAACTATTCTTCTAGCTTCTTGTGTTGCAACTCTTCTGGATCTTGATGTGGAATCCGAATTCGAGTTTACTTTCTTAATATTTGCCTTAAGGGTTTGTTTCCCCTAGTTAGGTTTGAACTCTTACTTACTGCTACTCATAATTGATTAAAGCCTAATTGGATCCATTTATGTGATTTGTAGCTTCTTTTCTGACTAGAAGAAACTCCTGATTTGTCGTATTAATGATTTTAACACCCCCAAAGTAGTATCACTCTTTGTGTCTACCATGATTCATCTTCCCACATAACACGACCACTGTCTGATCAAGATCATAACAAACACGAAAGTGGTCCACCAATGCAAACATATACAAAAATCATAATAGAGGATATTACTAACATAATACAAATATTAGCAACAACAACGGTTGTTGAACTAAATATTATTCTTTCATCTTTTTCAGGGACGATTAACCTCGTCTCGCTTCAGTTGATCTTCTTGTAATTATCCTTCCAATCATCTCTTAAAGCATTTGCATATATGCACAAAAGACACTTGCATGCACCTCATGTATTAGCTACAACAACTGTAGCTACCCTGGCTTCTTGAACAAAATTAATAGGTTTGCACCTATCTACTGGTGGTGGTCCTTGAACTTATACTTCTTCTTTCATCCACTGATGGACCTTCAGACCTAACTCTTGATTCATAAGCTTGAATTTTATACGATAGTACTCCTCCTTTCTGAATTGGGTCATAAGTTCATCCCATTAAGGTCTTTACTTTAGCTACAACACAGAAGGAATGTTCACATTATAATGACCTTCCATTGCACGGTGCAACAATTACATAACAAACTAAACTCTCTAAAAGAAATTAACATGGAATACACCTTCCATCTTGTGTTAACTAACTAGTATTTCCTCTTTTGGTCAAGGAAGAACGTCCTACAACCCTATCCTAGCTGGTAGAATCTCTAGCTACTAGTTGTTTAACCTTAATGAAGGTTTCAATACTTCTGTCGATCACTTTGATAACCTTTATTGCACATCTACATAGTAAAACCGTTTATTACACGAGATATGGTTCCCTAAACCAATTAACTCACATCGTAGATTTATATTCTTGGACTCGTTACTTTATGACTACTTGGGTCTGAATCAAAACTACTTTCCTAGTTATCACCATAATGCAAGAAATGACAGAAATAGACAAAACAAACTCAACTACTAGTGCCTTGGTAACCTTGCAATCCTTCCTGATCCATATACGAATCATGCGCTTCCGATAGTGTGTGTGTGTGTGTGTGTGTATATATACAATTCACACCTATGCATGCTTGTCCCAACAAATGCCTCGCAATTCCCATGCGACTATACATGATAACCATAAAACAATTTAGCACATAAATGTGTCCAAATAAGCACATACAATGATTTTGCTTAGACCCCACTAGCTATTTTTCTTCTCTATCAATAACATATTAAAGCTTCCTAGACTCACCTTCTAGGATCTTTCCTGCTTTACAACAATCCTCTATGTCTCATATGATATGGATTCATAAAAACCTGGATTGTTTAGGTCTTTATTCTAAATACAATGTAAATTTAGAAATAGTTATAATCTTAAATCTTCGTATTTCTTTTAGTATAGTCCCCAGTCTATAGGGTTTACTCTAAATGAATGTACTCTGGTCTTAAGGAGACAAACGCTCTTCATTTACTTATACCATCTTTTGATACTTACAAATCACTAAGGACGCCATTATATCTCTTCACTTCATCGTCCTTTACATTATATGAGTCAATCCTAAAATGTCTGCTTCTCTGTTACATGTCTTTTATATATACTTCATAGGATTTAATCCCAAGAAGTATTCACTTTAGCATGTTCTACTACCTTCCAATTAGTTCTTTTTCATCTCCTAACATTAACATTCTGTTTGTGAAATACTATAGATGTATCACCTGTTTAGCTAAGTATTCTATCTTAATAAAGAAGTAAGTTACCCAACATTTTACCAATTAATGACTATAACTAATTACCATCCCAATCCTATAGGTTAAATTTTGTTAAACATACTAAGGAATTCTCTTAAGGATGTGATAGAAATCAATTTGTCACTTAGTATTGTTGTTAGGAAGTAAAGTGGATAACTAGCATAACCAAAAGCACACAAGACACCATATTTAGGTGGTTCGGTCAAGGTGACCTACATCCACAAGTAGTAGGGGAGTATTCTTTATTTTAGAGCTCTCAAACAGATGTTATAATTACAATTTCACAGAGTTTTGCCTATCACTATATAACTACAAGACACATCAAATGAGTTAGCATGCATCCCTATTTCCACTTGAGGGATCAGACCTAAAACCCTAATGGGAAAATTCATTGGCCCAAAGGCCCATAAATGGTGTTAACCAATCATAATCCACCATGCAATATCTTCTGGAACATTTATCTATGTCATACAACCCATGAGCATTAGCAACGCACATGATGAAGCATCATGAGCTATAGTGATGCATCATGACGTACAGATGGTGCATCATGAACACTAGTGGTGCTTCATCCATCATGGTGGGGCATCAAGGTGTATTCCTTGAGCGTCTTCAACTTCATGGAATCCTAGGACAATCATGAGCATCATAGAGGACTTCATAGAATATGACTAATCAAGGAACACAAGTGGCACATCCTTGTAAAAAGATGGTGCATCAACATGAGAATGGCGCTTCTTGTGAAAGCAATGGTGCTTCTTCTCCAGGGATGGCGCATCTTCCTTCAAAGTGGGAATTCTTCCTCTAGAATGGCGTTTCTACCTACAAAATGGCGTTTCTAGAACCATGGTGGCATTTTTTCCTTAAAATTGGCATACCTTGTCGATAATTGGTTGTAACGCCCGTAGATCCCGGCTAGTCAATTTAGAGATAATAGAATTTGAAAACGACTTTTTGACAAAAAATTATTTAGAATAATAATCTTAACCAAGTTGTAAAATATGTCTCAAGGGTTACGTACATATAAAGAACACCGAAATCCGAGTTATAACGAAGAAGTTATGGCCCGTTGAAGTTTTACGGCAAAACCGACATGACACCGGGAGACGTAAATAATGAATTTTTCATAAAGGACTTTCTATCCTTAGCAATCTAAACGAAAGTTGTAGTATATGTTAAGCTGAGATTGTGCATAAAAAGAACGTCTAAATCTGACTTCGTATGAGGAAGTTATGATTTTTCAAAGATTTAGCATAGTAGTGCACAACCTGAAATCTGAATTTTAGATCGGTCGATTTTTAGCCAAAATAATCTAAAAGATAAATGAAGATATCATTAATAGGAGTTACACAATAAAAAGACAGTAAAAAACGGAGCTTGTATGCGAAAGATATGGACGAAGCTTAGTCCCTACTCTTCGAGCGCGGCGAATTCGATACAGTTTTGTAAATCTGAGATAGAGTGAGAATTAGCCGACGGGATCTAAATGAAAGTTGTAGTACTCGTAAATACCAATGCGTGGATATAAAGAATGTCGATAATAGAGCTCGTATGCGAAAGATATGGACGAAACTTAGTCCCTACTCTTCGAGCGCGATAAATTCGATACAGTTTTGCAAATCGGAGATAGAATGAGAATTAGCCGACGACGTATAAATGAAAGTTGTAGTACTCGTAAATAACAATGCGTGGATATAAAAATGTAGAAAACAGAGATCGTATGTGAAAGATATGGACGAAGCTTAGGGCCTACTCTACGATAAAATCCCTATAAATAAAGGATGAATCCTTCATAATTTCTTCACACCATAACCTTTCTTTCTCTCTCTAACTTCTCTCTAGCCTCCTTAAACCCCTCCAAAGTCTAGGGAACCTACCTAGCACAAGAAGGAAGCCCTGGAGCGCCAGACGGCTCCGAGAAGAAAAGCATTCGGCTCGGAAACGCTGCTCCAGCGAAGCCCTTTTTTTAATAAAAACCCGTTGTAAGTGAGCTACGCCTGTGCTATTTTTAATATAGCTTCTAATTAATTATAGTGACATTATTTAGACCTTAAAATAATTATTTGGGCTATTATTATGAGTTATATAAGAGTGTTGTTGAACGCTTATATAATACTAATAATAGCTAGACTATTAATTAGTCGTGGTTAACGTTAGACTAAACCCTAGCGGTATTGATACTAGGTTTTGTTGAAGGAAATTGTTTTAAGAGCAACGAAGCGCTGTCTGAGTTTGGAATCACCACCTTAACAAGTGAGTGCATAGTTACTTTCATCTTACACATAGATATGAAGTATTTAATATAAATTACGTGATATGTGTGCATATTATCTGTATACTTGCTATCTATGCTAGATGAACGTTTTTATACATGTTTTAACTGATTTAAACTGTCTACGTATTTTATATCTACAAATATGTTGGGTATAACATGGGTAGATGAATGTTGAGAAATAAAAGATGATGAGGGTAAACATTGGCAGCTATAAACTTAGTGCCCAATAAATAAACACCGGTAGCTATGGACTTAGTACCTATTAGACAAACGATGGTAGCTATGGACTTAGTACCTATTAGGTAAACATAGGTAGCTATGGACGTAGTACTTGTTAGGTGTTGGTAGCTATGGACTTAGTACCTGGTAGCTATGGACTTAGTACCTGGTAGCTATAGACTTAGTACCTGTTAAATAAGCGTTGGTAGCTATGGACTTGGTACCTACACCAGTAGCTATGGGTTTAGTACCCGATGAATGAACTTTTGCAGCTATGAAATCAGTGCATTGGCAGCTATAGAATTAGTGTCGGTCTTATAACCCTGTAAGCAGGAGACTTCGGAATAAACGAATAGATGACTCTTAGGGTAGAACCTTGAGAGTAAGGAAGATAATGGGGATGGGTAAACAGGGTTTATTGTTTGTTGTTTAAACATAATAATTATATTATTGTGGTTTGAAAACCCTATGTACTCACTAGGTTTCCCAACCTGACCCACTCAAGCTTATTTGTATCACAGGTGTCGATATGAAGCTACTTTACATTGAGAGATTTAAAAGAGATGTAGATCACTAGTGTAAATAAATGTAAGTTCTGTTTATGCTTATGTTTCTATATTGACGGTGACATACCAATGTTTTCAAAATGAATAAAAATACATTTCTTCGGAAATGCTTTGATAACCTATTTATCATGTTTTCTAGGAACAAATTCTGCAACATTTTTATTAAAAGAGGTACTCTGATTTTTATAAAGCATAAACAAAAATTTGTCTCTTCTGGCCATGAAAATGGGGATGTCATAGGTGCATCCACATTATGGATGTCACTTCTTAATCCATAATGGCACTTCTAGAATAACACTTCTAGAATGGCACTTCAAGAATAGGATGGCACTTCATGATCATTAATGGTGCATCCATGCACCAAGATGCTCTATTCCACTTCCAGGTGCTCCATACCCCCTTTTAGAAGATATGTTCCTTTGTCACTTTATCTGTTCCTTTGTAATAAGATCCGTTCCTTTCTTAGATAATCCGTTCATTTGTCACATGATCTGTGAACCCCAAGTGCTTCATGAACCCCAGGTGCTCCATTGAACTCAAATGCTCCATGAGAATGATCCAAATACTCGAGTCATATTTAAGACAATCTGACATCAATGTGCTTCGTCTTCTCATGAAACATAGGATTCTTTGCAAGATTCAATGCACTCTAACTGTCATAGTACAATACAAGCTTATCCACCTTCATAAAAAGACTTTGAATAAGACCGTGTAACCATGTCTCCTCCTTAATTCCTTCTGTCATAGACATGTACATAGATTCAATTGTATTGAAAGTAATGGTATCTTGTAATGGTGACTTCCAATTGATGGCACATCCGAACAAAGTTAAAATATAACACATCCGTGACTTGCGCTTTAATAAATCACCACTATGATCAAAGTTCACATATCCATTCAAGTTACTTTTCGTATTAGCTCCATACACCAAGCTAACATCCTTCGTTCCCTTAAAGTACCGCAAGATCCAATTAACTACTTCCCAATGAGCCTTCCTTGGATTGCCCATAAACCTGCTTACTACACTAACTAAATGAACCATTCCATGCATAAGTGTGACAACCCGAAATTTCTATCTTGTACCAACCATTCACTACAATCTAAGTCAGACTCGTTTGTGCTAACTCTTAGCACTGTTCAGAGTCTGTTTGAGCGTTCTGAGCCTAGTACATCAAAGGAATCACTGTTTGGATTTATCAGTTAATGTTCCAAACCATCTAGCAAACTGTAAAACTCCTCAACAGGAGTTTACAGTTAGGAAGCTTAGAGCTTACAGTCATGATGACCGTAAACTCCCTACATAGGTGTAATACATTATCATTTTTGATCATTTCTTCCCTTTACAAGCCTAGAATCACGAATTCTTTCTCAAGTATCATAAGATCTTCATCTTGATCTTCCAAAAATGTAAGAATTCTTTCCTTTGATTTGTTGTTACGTCTCTTTATCTAGTGATTATGCATGATTTCATCCATGAAATCTCTTCATTTTGATAGATCTTCAAGTGTTCTTCATTTCACCAAGAACACCAAGAACACATACTAGTGTTCTCGGATCCTAATCACCCTTACAAGCTTCTAATAAGTAAGTACACTACCCTTAGCTTTTTATATACTTGAATCACTTGTTAAACACCTAGAAAACATCATTTTAACCAAGAATAAGGTGTTTACGGTCTAAGTGTATCTCCTTAGACCGTAAACTCTAATGAAAGGTGCATTAGAGGCCTTAAACCCTTCCTAAGGTTAAGCATGGTCCCTAGAATCTGATGCCTTTGATTGAAGCCCTTGAAAACCTTCAATTGTGAAATATTTGGTGAGTTTGCGGTTGGATCTCCTTAGACTGTGAACTCCATGACCGTAAGGTCATTTAGACCGTGAACACATAGACCTTGAGCACATGGACCGTGAACACATGGACCATGAATAGATGGACTGTGAACTCCAATGGTAATACCATTTTGATCGTAAGCTCACTTGGTCATGCCATTTGGACAGTCAACTCTTTACGGTGGCCATATACCCTAGTTATGCAATCATATGTGATTGTATCCCTTCAATCTAAGAGTTTCCTAGTCTATTAGGGTGTTATCCCATATAATTAGTTATTTATACACTAATAAAATACACATACATGTCATTATATGTTTATTAGGATCTTTGTGTGCTCAAGGTTTCACCTGACACTCTACGTCCTATTTCCAAACATACTTTCATATCATTCACTACATGTGAGTTCATACCCCTTAATCTACCTTTTAAATGATTTTAAATGCTTTTATGGTGGGGGGGATACAAGTTGAAACATTATAGTTATTATATCAATCACATGTGATTAATAACTATCAAACAAATGGATTTGCTATACTTTTAGCTATTTTATCAAACAAACTACTTCAAATGTTTATCTAACTCTTTTACATGTTAAACTTTTTATCAAACTTGTTCTTACATGTCAAACCTTCCTTTTAATTCTTTTAAACTTATATATTTTCAAATGCATGTCTATATATGTATAGTTATATAAGTAATGTTTAAAGGACTTAGGACTGATAACTCGCTTTATTTCCTTTTCCTCGTTTGGATGTGGCCTTAGGGTATCGGTTATTTGTCCGAATGTAGTCTAAATATTATTTATATATATTTTTATACATATGTAGATATAAAAGTATTCTCAATCAGTTCATTACCTTTGGGTAACAACGGCATACCTTCATTTCTTCAAACGACAGAAATTACTAGTAAAATATAATAGGTATAGTTTAGGAAGACACTACTCATTATTTCTAGTACAACGAAACATACAAGAGTTAGTTCATTTATGAGTCAATACAAACTTACTATTATGAGAAACTAAGAGGGTATACTATATGAGAAACAGAACGAACTTACTATATGAGAAACAAAACGAATATACTATTATGAGAAACTAAGAGAACAAACTATGATGAGAAACAAAGAGAACATACTACATACTAGACAGAGAGAACATACATTACACTAGTATATACAATACATATACAAGAATACTATAACATAAATGTGAGCCACGGTTTCGGGGCATGGCATCACCTGTCATGGCTCGTTTTGTATCCAAAGTCTCCTAGAAGGAGAGCGTGAATTTGTGTATAGATCTATATTGGATTGACTATCCTACACCTTGATGTTCGCTACAGTGGGACTTGCAAGTCTACGGGTGCCAAATGCCATTTCTTCCGACGTCTTTCATCGTCGTGTTATTAGTCGATAGTATGGTGCAATCATATCACATTATATCTTAAATAACAATTGGTTTAAGGTAATTGGTACAACAGTAGTTACTAAAATACAACACTACAGTACCTTATTATTTCCCCATTGCATTCACTTTGTGCACTTCTCACATAAACAATAATGTAAAACTATATTTTTGGTTAATGATAGTCACACATGGGAAAATACACACTCTTACAAGAGACAAACACATAGAACATTTGATGCCTTGGTAGAAGGCTACGTTTAGTAGAAAATATAGGATTTTCTAGGAGTTACAAACATTTATTACAAACATTCACATTGAACATTTACAAACATTTTCATCAAACTTATACAAATAGTGACACTAAATGCTTATGAACTCACCAGCTTTAAAGCTGATAAACTCTTTCAAAATAACTTGTATTCTCAGGTCACCAATAGACAGGTACAGTGTAACGCCCCGATTCTCAGGTATGGATTTAAATAAAATGTTCTTTGGTTTTAAGTCCTACTCGACGAGTTGGTTGCCCTACTCGTCGAGTAGCAGCGGGGTGGGATCGTGTGTTTAGTGACCTACTCGCCGAGTCCAGGGAGGGACTCGACGAGTAGGATCTAGCAGAGGAAACCCTAAATCTCGGGGTTTTGCACCATATTTAAGGAGGACTAAGCCCCCTTTGGCCTCTTTACTGTCTTTGAGAGCTCAATGAAACCCTAATTCGTGTGGTACTCTCTTTTTGGTGTGTTTTAAGCCTTGGAAAGAAGGTTGGCTAGGAGGGAAAATCTTGAAGAACAAAGGAGTTGAAGCAAGGAAGGTGTGGGAAACAAAAATTACCTCAGGTAGCATCTTTTGGAGGTATCAAGTTGCAATATTTACTCCCCTTTTCTTCTAGATCTCTTGGTGGTTGAGTTTTAGGGTTTTATAGATTTTTGGAGTCAATTGGTGAGCTATGGGCTAGATCTGAAGTTGTAACTTCAGATCTGGACCCTTCTCAAGCCCTAGAATCATAAAGTTTCTGTTTTGGTCGTGGATGAGGCCCTCCTTGTGCATGAAACCCCATTCAGAGCTTAGATTTGGCATTAAGTGCCTTTTTAGTCATGCATACATGTAAAGTTTGCAACTTTTCATGAAAAGCATGCCCTAGAAGCTTAGATCTGTAATTTGGAGCCATTGCATGGCTTGAATGAGTTTGTATGGCTTAAGGACTAAAGGAACTCGGCGAGTTGCAAGGTTGACTCGACGAGTCATATGAAGATGGCCATGAACTCGACGAGCTGGATGAACAACTCGGTGAGTCCGATGAAGATTGCCATAGACTCGACGAGTTGCATGAACAACTCGGCGAGTCGGATGAGTTTTCCCCAAGTTATGAATGCGTGTGTATCCGTCTTGTTGCAGGAAGGAAACTCGACGGGTGGCCTTTAGGTTTCGATCGAAAATCATAGGAACTCGATAAGTCACCCCAGTGACTCAGCGAGTGGGAAAGAACTTCAAGGAACTCGCCGAGTAGCTGAGGGTACTCAGCGAGTTAAGGTCAACATGGACTGTTGACCTTGACTGAGTACTTTGACTTTCATAAGGGTTGACTAGTTGGTTTATGGAGTAGCTTGTGAGGTTGATGACATATGGGTATATTCGAACTACGGTAATAGGTGGTGGAGTCTTTGGCAAGTGATCTGAGAGATTGGGATTTATCTACCGAGTTGAAATCTACGAGGTGAGTTATCCTCACTATATCAAAAGGGTATAAGGCACCAAGGCTGATCCTTTTAGTTGTTATCGTTATGATATATATATATATATATATATATATATATATATATATATATATATATATATATATATATATATATATATATATATATATATATATATATATATATGGTTATGATCTGATAGATCGGAATCAAGATAGACAGTATGTTATGATTCTATGATCCTTAGGGATCGGTATGTTAGTGGCCTGCTAGGTCGATGCTTTAGCTATGAGAGATTGCTATGATTTATGATCATGAGATAGATATGTTTGATGCTTATGTATGACAGTATATGTTAGTTATGTGCACATGATCAGTTGCTCGTTGATTTGGGTTGAGGCGGTCTTGCTTTGTGTTGAAGGCCAACATACCCTATGAGCGGTCCGGGGAGACTGTAGGCCCATGGGGCGGTCCCGTCATGTCGAAGGCTCGTTATAGATTCAGTTAGACTGTAGGCCCTGTAGGGCGGTCCAGTCAAGTCGATGGCCCAGTATGCATGTGGTTGATTGATTGTTACCATTTTGGTATTTCAGTGTGGTATTGGTATTTTGGGGGTAGCTCACTAAGCCCTTGGGCTTACAGTTTTCAGTTATTATTTCAGGTACTTCAGGAGATCGTGGCAAGGCAAAGGCGTGACCATGCCGCTCTTCATTCTTATGATCTGTTATTGGGACACTCTGATGATTAATGATTTGAAAACAATTTGTAAACAAACACTATTTGGGTTTTAATTATGATTGGAAAAGTTTAAATTTGGCATAAAATTTATGGATGTTACATACAATTGACCAAGTTTTTCAGAAGACGGAGCATGTTCAAGACTCATCTTTTATTTTGATTACTTGTTTTGATGTCTTTTTACTATGAAAGAACACATTTGTATTAATTTATACTATTAATGCAATGGATGATGTTGTTGTTTGTTTACTATTTTGCATTGTTATGATACTGTACATGACGTCCTCTACCCCCGAACGTTTCCGTCGTTCCGGTTTTGGGGTGTGACAATAAGACTTCCAACAACACACTAGAGTATGGAACCCTACTCATGTACTTACTTTCTTTATTATTTGTGGGTGTAGTATCTCGACCAAGTTTAAAATGAGCAACCAAAGGAGTTCCCACTAGTTTGGACAGATCATAATTGAAATACTATAGAATTTAATTTACCTTTGTTGAGAAATACACAACCTCCCTGATCTTCCATCCCATCAAACCTCCATTCCAAGTATCTTCTTTATTGCTCCCAAATCCTTCATTTCAAACTCATTCTTTAGGGTCGCGTCCAAGTCATTTATTCTTGCCATGTCCTTAGCTGTGATGAGCATGTCATCAACATATAGCAACAAATATATGTCGGAATCTGGTGATAATTCCTTTAAGTTGTCAAATTGGTTCCGATTGTAGCCATGTGATATCATGATTGAATCAAATATCTTGCACCATTGCCTTGGAGATTGCTTCAAACCAAACAAACACTTCTTCAAAAAAACATACATTATCCTTATTAGAATCAAGGAGCCCCTCTGGTTATGACATGTAAATGTTTTCTTCTAAATTCCTGTGTGGAAATGCTGTTTTCACATCAGGTTGTTCAAGCTCCAGAGCAAATGCACTCACCATGGCCAAAAGAACCTAAATTATCTTGTGCTTCACAACAAGTGAGAACACCTCGTGATAATGAATTCCTTATTTCTGAGAAGACTTTGCTGCCACCAAAGTTACCTTGAACCTAACTGGTTTAACTCCTGGTATCCCTTCCTTCTTCTTAAGATCCATTTGCATCCCACTGGTTTTGTTCCCTTTGGTAATCGAACTAGATCCCATGTTTCATTCTTCTCTAAAGATTACATTTTTTCATTCATGGCCATCAAACAATCAGTTGCTTTTTTAATCTCCATGACCTCTTTACATTGAGGCTCCTCAGTGTCAATGTCTTCTCCAGTTGCTAAAGTAAAAGCATTTGAGTCAAGATCACTAGAATTGACACATCCCACATATCTATCAGGTTTTCGAATAATCCTGTTTAATGTCCTTCTTCCTGACATCAGCACCACTTCCGCCTTGCTCTTCATCACTTATCATAACTCTATCTAGAGTTTGAGATGCAAAATCCACCTTCTGGTCAACACCCTAATCGTTATTCGCTGATCATGATAAATTTAGGAGTTCTTCCTTCTTATGTCGACCACAGTCAATAACCTTTTATTCTTATTGTATATCCTAGAAATATACACTTCATTGCCCTTGGCCCAAGCTTTCCATCATTCACATGAGCAGACATGGGGCATACAAATATATGTAAGCCAAAAGAATTAGAGGGTTTCCCAAATCATACCTCTTGAGGAGCCTTCAATTCTATAGTAGTTGATGGTGATCAGTTTACTATATAGCAAGTACTGTTTCGCTTCCACCTAGAATTGCTTAGATAAGTTAGAAAATATCCGCATGCACCTTGAACACCGCATGAGTGTTTTCTTCATCTATTGTATCACTCCATTTTGATGTGGTGTGTGCCGTACAGTGTGTTGCCTCACTATACTTTCTGCCTTGCAAAAACTATCAAATGGAACATTACAGAACTCCAACCCATTGTTAGTCCTTAGTCTTGACCTATTTTCTAGTCCTTTTCTCAACCATGGTCTTCTACTCCTTGAACATCCCAAACACATCGTCTTTAGTCTTTAGTAATTACGAACAAACCTTCCTTGAATATTCATCAATGGACGTCACAAAGTATGAGCATCCTTCTTGAGACTTCACTAGTACAGGGCTCCACCTATCTAAGTGAACATATTCCATGATTTCCTTACGTGTGTGTTGACCGTTACCGAACTGACTTTTGATGCTTTCCCTTGATGTAAGCTTCACAAAAATTTATCTTTCCATCAACATCTCCACTAAACAGCCCTTGTTTACTTAGAATTAACATGACCCTCTCACTCATGTGCCCTAACCTACGATGCCACAACTCTGTCCTGCTATCACTTTCATTCAAGTACTAAGAGATAGCTCATTCTCAAGACTGTACTACCTTTTAGGATATAAATCTCTCCTTAATTCATCTTCCCTTTCATTAAAACTAGAGAACCGATGGTGACTTTGACCCAGTCACCTTTACCAGCATAACTCATCCCATTCTTAGCCAAAGTGCCAAGGGAAATTAGATTCTTCCGACGTTCTAGAACGTACCAAAAATCTAATTTTCTGACCATACCATCGTGCATCTTGATCTGCACAGTGACACTACCCTTGATATTGCTCAACCAATCATCACCCATCCTTATTGTTCCATTCCACTCTTTAAAGGAGTGAAATCAGTCACGATTACACGTCATGTGGTAGGATGCTCTAGAATCCAGGACCCATGCATCTGCTAAACTAGATGTACTTACATTCAATACATCACCATCGTCCCCTTTATAAGAACTCTCGTGAACTACATCAACAATGTTATTGATGTTTGATTCACTCTTCAACTTTCCATTCTTCCGATGTGGACAATTTCACTTGAAGTTCCCCTTTTCCTTAAAGTTATAACACTTAGAATTTGATGAACCTTTATATTTCTATTTTGAGCATGATCTCCCTCTGTTTCCCCCATTTCTATGTTCTAACCTTCCTCTCCCTTCAAACAAACCGGAACTGGACACCTCTTCTCCAGCTGAAACCTTTATTTTCAGTTCCTTGGACATCATAGAATTCTTCACATCATCTACATTGATCGTTGTCCTACCATAAAGCATGGTATCAACGAAATTCTCATATGAGTTTGGAAGAGAACATAACATAATTAGTGTATGATCTTCATCTACAATCTTCACATCAACACCTTATAGATCCAAGATGATGTGATTGAAGTTATCCATATGATATTTCACGTGTGTACTTTCAAACATTCTGAGAGTGTGCAGATATTGCTTCTAATACAACCTTTTCGTTACAGAGTTGTTTTGTTACTTGTCATAAAGTTTCTCCTAGAGCCTAGAACTAGTTATTTAGTCCACAACAATCCTTAGTAATTCATCTATCAAACTCAACATAATGGTGTTATATGCCTTCGTCAGAATGTCCACCTTCTTATAAGCCGCCATCTTCATTGGCAGTTTTCCCTCTCCTTCCAGTGCAACTGCACAACCTTGTTGAATCAGAAGAGCCCTCAACTTCACCTTTCATAAAGTGAAGTTATTTAAACCATTGGACTTCTCTTAATCAAACTTATGCCTAGACAACTTTAATCATAGGAGCACAAAACTCAACTCTGATACCACTTGTTAAGAAGTAAAGTGGATAACTAGCAAAACCAAAAGCACAAAAGACATTGTATTTACGCAGTTCAGTCAAATTAACCTACATCCACAGGTAGGAGGAGAGTATTCTTAATTTCAGAGCTCTCAAACAGAGGTTACAAATACAATTTTACAAATACTTCGTAACGCCCGTAGATCCGGGCTACTCAATTTAGAGGCAATAGGGGTCGAAAACGAATTTTCGACAAAAGATTATTTAGAATAAATAATCTTAACGAAGTTGTAGAGTATGTCACAAGGTTGCCGTACATATAAAGAACGCCGAAATCCGAGTTATAACGAAGAAGTTATGGCCCGTCGAAGTTTTACTGCAAAACCGGCATGGCACAGAGAAGCGTAAATAGTGAATTTATGATAGAGAGAAATTTAGCCTTAGCAATCTAAACGAAAGTTGTAGAATATGTTAAACTAAGAGCGTCGATAAAAAGAACGCTCAAATCTGACTTCGTATGAGGAAGTTATGATTTTTCTAAGATTCGGCTTAGCAGTGCACGGCCCGAAACTCGAATTTTAGTTCGAGCGGTTTTTGGCTTATGCGACCTAAATGAGAGTTGAAGATCTCATTAATAGGAACTCAACGGTAAAAAGATGGACGAAAACGGAGTTCGTATGAAGGAGTTACGAATTCTTCGCGGTCATTTAACAGTCTAAACGCCTCCTACTGTTAAATTTGAGATCGGTCGAGAGTTAGCCGACGAAGTCTAAACGAAAGTTGTAGATTTTGATTTTACCTATGCGTGGATATAAAGAACGTCGAAAACGGAGCTCGTATGCGAGAGTTATGATTTTTTTAAGTTCGAAGGCTGATACGCGATAGGGGGTGACGTGGCACCACCAGAATTGGACACGTGGCACCACCAGAAGGCCACCACATGGACCAACTCGGCGAGTAGGTCCCCCCTACTCGGCGAGTCCATCAGATTTTTTGCACTATAAATAGAGGTACCGGGTCTAGCCTTCTCTTCACCCCTCAACCCTCTTCTTTCTCTCTCTAAACTCTCTCTCTCTAAGCCTCCCTAACCCCCCAAAGCCTAGGGTAACTCCCTAGCACGAGGCGGAAGCCCCGGAGCGCCCGATGGCTCTGAGAAAAGATCCTTTCGGCTCGGGAAAGCTACTCCAGCGAAGCCCGGTTTTTCGAGATAACCCGCTGTAAGTGAGCTACGCCTAACTTACCTTTAGTTTAGCTTATGTTTTAATATAGTAATGTTATTAGGACCCTATAATAAGTACTTGGGCTATTATTATGGGTTATATAAGTATCATTTAACGCTTATATAATAATAATAATAATAATAATAATAATAATAATAATAATAATAATAATAATAATAATAATAATAGCTAGACTATTAATTAATCGTGGTTATCGTTAGACTAATCCCTAGTGGTATTGATACTAGGTTTTATCGAAGGAAATTGTTTTGAGAATATCGAAGCGCTGTCCGAGTGCTGAGTCATCACCTTTTAGGTGAGTGCATAGTCCCTTTCATCTTACACATAGATATGAAGTATTTTATATAAACTACGTGCTATGTGTACATATCATCTGAATACTTGCTGTCTATGTTGGATGAACGTTTTATGCACGTTTTAAAGGATTTCAACTGTATACGTATTTTATATATACGAATATGTTGGGTATGAGATGGGTAGATGAATGATGAGAGATAGAAGACGACGTGAGTATACATTGACAGCTATAGACTTAGTGCCTATGGGACAAACACCGGTAGCTATGGACTTAGTACCTATTAGACGCTGGTTGCTATGGATTTAGTACCTGTTAGAAATTGGTAGCTATGGACTTAGTACCTATTAGTCAGACGCTGGTAGCTATGGATTTAGTACCTGTTAGCAGTTGGTAGCTATGGACTTAGTACCTGTTGAACACTGGTAGCTATGGATTTAGTACCCGATGAGTAGGATATATCAGCTATGGAATTAGTGCTTTACGAACGAACGTCGGCAGCTATGGATTTAGTGCCAGTCCTATAACCCTGGAAGTAAGGGACTTCGGAATAAACGAATGCAGGATAGATGACTCTTAGGTTAAATCCTTAAGAGTAAAGAAGATAATGGGGATGGGTAATAGGGTTAATTGTTTGATGATTGAACATAACAATTATATTATTGTGGGTTGAAAACCCTATGTACTCACCAGGTTTCCCAACCTGACCCACTCAGTTTATGTATATCACAGGTGATGAAGTGAAGTGACATTACACTGAGAGATTTAAAGAGATGTAGATCACTAGTGTAAATCATTGTAAGTTCTGTTTATGCTTATGTTTCGGTATTAACGATGACATCCCAAACGTTTTAAAATGAAATAAATACGTTTCTTCGAAAATGTTTTAATAACGTATTTACCATGTTTTTCTGGGAACAAATTCCGCAACCTTTTTTATAAAATGAAGTACTCTGATTTTTACAAAGCATAAACAAATCGGTATTTTCTGGCCGTGATTTTGGGGATGTCACAGTTGGTATCAGAGCATTAGTTTAAGCGAACTAGGAATATGGATTTATTTCTAGACTTAAACTTAGAATGCTAAGAGATGATTGTGAGGTGTGAGCACTAGCTTATTTTAGGAATGATGCCTAAATTGCTTTTATGTGCTAAATGCTTTGTGCATGATATGATGTTAATTGTTCGGATCTATGGTCTGTTGCCGACCGGATCTGGAAACCTTATGTGTTTAGGATTCTAAGCGTTTAACTACGATATTAGAACTAGCATATAAACGTTTCGGAGTGATAAGGACGATTTAAGACGTCAATCCTAAATTAAGATCTAGATTCACCTTATTCGGTGTATAGATCAAGATGGCAAGAACCCGTAGCGGAAACGTAAACGCAAATGGGAACAGAAACCAACCCCCAGCGGTTCAGCAAATACCTGTTGTAGAAGAAGTTGCACCTGAGCCAGTCACCATGGCTGGAGTTCAAGCCATGATTCGGGCTATGTTGGCTGAGCAAGCGGAAGAAATGAGACGGATGTTGAATAGGGACAAACCTACCGTACATGTTGAACCGACGAAGCCAGTTCCTGAGCAATCTGAGGAAGGGAACTACAGCCGCCAAGTGAGTCAAGTAGGGACTCAATGTGAGCAAAGGGATGGCCCAGAAGGGAGAAACAACAAGGATGGGCAGATGTACAAGAATTTCTTGGGTGCGAAACCACCAAGTCTCTCAGGAAGCCCAAAGCCGGTTGAGATTATGGATTGGATCTCCGAGATGGAAATGGTGTTTGAGAGATGCGACTGTAGCGAGAAACAGAGGACCATCTTCGCTGTAAGACAACTGAAAACTGGAGTCTTGAGCTGGTGGAAGCTATTGGCAGATACGATGCCACGAGGAGAAGCCATAAGGATGTCATGGGAGGAGTTCCTGGAACAGTTGAAAATGCAGTACTGCTCGGAGATAGATCTGATAGACCTAAACAACGAGTTTCAGAACCTGAAGAAAGGGAAAATGAGTGTTGATGAGTATGTCACCGCATTCACCGAGAGGATGAAGCTATTCCCCTACTTGGTTCCTACTGAACTCTCCAAGATTGATAGGTTTGCCAACGGACTGCCCACTGACTTTGGCCCAATGGTCAAAATGGCAACTACCTTGAAAGCAGCTGTTAGGGCAGCTAAGAACGTAGAGGCCCAGATAAGAGAAAAGGGTCTAGAAAAAGATAAGGCAGGAGAGAAGCGGAAGTTTGAAGGATCTTCGAGGTCGAACAAGGAAAGCAAATTCTCAAAGCTTGGAGGAGGAGATGGAGGTGAAGCGAGGTGGTGTGATAGATGCAAGAAGAAGCATGGTGGGAAGTGCAAAGAAGAAGTGACTTGTTACAAGTGTGGGAGGACTGGTCACTACTCCAAAGACTGCACACATGATGATAAAGTATGCTACAGATGTGGAGGTAAGGGGCACATGTCCAGAGACTGCCCAAAGAAAAATAAAGCAGCAAGACCAGAAACGCCACCAAGGCCAGGGGCATTTCATATGATCCTTGACGAAGCAGAGAACCATGCGAGGAATCAAGAATAAGGACTTCTTACCCGAAGATCGGATTATGTAGTAGTCATAGTTTCATATGATGTAGCCTAGTAGAGGCATAGTCTAGGGTGAACTTGAACACCTATGTAATCGTTTCAAGAAATAATATAAAACCTTCGTTTTGTTATCTGATGTGTTGAATGATTGTGTGATTTGCTGCATGGTGACTTGGGAAACTACGAGACAATACTTGGGACGAGTATGAGTAGGTGTGAATGGTAGTAGAGGCCTATACTACCGGAAGCACAGGACTCACACTTGGATCAGGGAGAGTCACGAGGGTACCAAGAAGCTAGTAATTGATTTCGTTTTATTCAAGTATGTCGTTACCATTGTTTCGGTAATGACTAAGAAGATTGTTGTTATCCCGACCCTAGTGGTCATATCCCATTAAGTCCGACTACGATGAGTAGGTTACGCGGTTCAGAGAACCAACTTTAATGTAGCGTCCGACTTAAACCAAACGATTGAAATCAAAGCGATCAATAGAAATATCGCGCTCGTTGTTAAAGAAGTTGGTAGCTAGAAATGCCTAATGTCAAAGTGTGATTATATCACATTAGAACATGAAGGAAGGCATAGTCTGTTTTAGAATTTAACTCTAAGAGACCTAAGTCTAAGTGTTGCAACATACGATGATAGGTCATTAGAATATGACACATCGATCCATAGTAGTAATAAAAGAAGTCATCTCAAGTTCGTATCCAGTAAGGATCGAGATTGTGACTTGAAGGTCATAATTTGGAGTCTAACCTTAGGTAGAGAGCAGGTGCACGATCAAGTACTGCTTGCAGTCAATGAGTCTAAAGAGATAGACTTGAAGGAATATAGAAGTTATAAATTATTACCTAGGATGAAGAGATGACGTATGGAGTGAATATACGAGCCCTGTTTCGTTGATGATTCCGGGACGTAATCATCCTAAGGGGGAGATAATAGTAACGCCCGTAGATCCGGGCTAGTCAATTTAGAGGCAATAGGGGTCGAAAACGAATTTTTGACAAAAGATTATTTAGAATAAATAATCTTAACCAAGTTGTAGATTATGTCACAAGGTTTCCGTACATATAAAGAACGCCGAAATCCGAGTTATAACGAAGAAGTTATGGCCCGTCGAAGTTTTACGGCAAAACCGGCATGGCACAGGGAAGCGTAAATAGTGAATTTATGATAGAGCGAGATTTAGCCTTAGAAATCTAAACGAAAGTTGTATAATATGTTAAACTAAGAGCGTCGATAAAAAGAACGCTCAAATCTGACTTCGTATGAGGAAGTTATGATTTTTCTAAGATTCGACTTAGCAGTGCACGGCCCGAAACTCGAATTTTAGTTCGAGCGGTTTTTGGCTTATGTGACCTAAATGAGAGTTGAAGATCTCATTAATAGGAACTCAACGGTAAAAAGATGGACGAAAACGGAGTTCGTATGAAGGAGTTACGAATTCTTCGCGGTCATTTAACAGTATAAACGCCTCCTACTGTTAAATTTGAGATCGGTCGAGAATTAGCTGACGAAGTCTAAACGAAAGTTGTAGATTTTGATTTTACCTACGCGTGGATATAAAGAACGTCGAAAACGGAGCTCGTATGCGAGAGTTATGATTTTTCTATGTTCGAAGGCTGATACGCGATAGGGGGTGACGTGGCACCACCAGAATTGGACACGTGGCACCACCAGAAGGCCACCACATGGACCAACTCAGCGAGTAGGTCCCCCCTACTCGGCGAGTCCATCAGATTTTTTGCACTATAAATAGAGGTACCGGGTCTAGCCTTCTCTTCACCCCTCAACCCTCTTCTTTCTCTCTCTAAACTCTCTCTCTAAGCCTCCCTAACCCCCCAAAGCCTAGGGTAACTCCCTAGCACGAGGCGGAAGCCCCGGAGCGCCCGACGGCTCTGCGAAAAGATCCTTTTGGCTCGGGAACGCTGCTCCAGCGAAGCCCGGTTTTTCGAGAAAACTCGTTGTAAGTGAGCTACGCCTAACTTACCTTTAGTTTAGCTTATGTTTTAATATAGTAATGTTATTAGGACCTTATAATAAGTACTTGGGCTATTATTATGGGTTATATAAGTATCATTTAACGCTTATATAATAATAATAATAATAATAATAATAATAATAATAATAGCTAGACTATTAATTAATCGCGGTTATCGTTAGACTAATCCCTAGTGGTATTGATACTAGGTTTTATCGAAGGAAATTGTTTTGAGAATATCGAAGCGCTGTCCGAGTGCTGAGTCATCACCTTTCAGGTGAGTGCATAGTCCCTTTCATCTTACACTTAGATATGAAGTATTTTATATAAACTACGTGCTATGTGTACATATCATCCGAATACTTGCTGTCTATGTTGGATGAACGTTTTATACATGTTTTAAAGGATTTAAATTGTATACGTATTTTATATATATGAATATGTTGGGTATGAGATGGGTAGATGAATGATGAGAGATAGAAGACGACGTGAGTATACATTGACAGCTATAGACTTAGTGCCTATGGGACAAACACCGGTAGCTATGGACTTAGTACCTATTAGACGCTGGTTGCTATGGATTTAGTACCTGTTAGAAATTGGTAGCTATGGACTTAGTACCTATTAGTCAGACGCTGGTAGCTATGGATTTAGTACCTGTTAGCAGTTGGTAGCTATGGACTTAGTACCTGTTGAACACTGGTATCTATGGATTTAGTACCCGATGAGTAGGATATAGCAGCTATGGAATTAGTGCTTTACGAACGAACGTCGGCAGCTATGGATTTAGTGCCAGTCCTATAACCCTGGAAGTAAGGGACTTCGGAATAAACAAATGCAGGATAGATGACTCTTAGGTTAAATCCTTAAGAGTAAAGAAGATAATGGGGATGGGTAATTGGGTTAATTGTTTGATCATTGTACATAACAATTATATTATTGTGGGTTGAAAACCCTATGTACTCACCAGGTTTCCCAACCTGACCCACTCAGTTTATGTATATCACCGGTGACGAAGTGAAGTGACATTACACTGAGAGATTTAAAGAGATGTAGATCACTAGTCTAAATCATTGTAAGTTCTGTTTATGCTTATGTTTCAGTATTAACGATGACATCCCAAACGTTTTAAAATGAAATAAATACGTTTCTTCGAAAATGTTTTAATAACGTATTTACCATGTTTTTCTGGGAACAAATTCCGCAACCTTTTTTATAAAATGAAGTACTCTGATTTTTACAAAGCATAAACAAACCGGTCTTTTCTGGCCGTGATTTTGGGGATGTCACATACTTGTCTATCACTCTATAATTACTAGACACTTCAAATGACTTATCATACATCCCTATTTATACTTGAGGGATCAGACCTAAAACCCTAATGGGCCAAGCCCATTAAACCATTGGACCATTGGCCCATTAATGGTGTTAACCAATTACAATTCCCCATGCAACATCTTCTAGAACATTCACTTATGTTACACAATCCATGAGCATCAACAACACACATGATGAAGCATCATGATCCATAATGGTGTATCATGATGCATAGGTGGTGCATCTTGAACACTAGTGGCGCTTTATCCATCATGGTGACACAACAAGATGTATTCCTTAAGCATCTTCAAATTCATGGCATCCCTGTATAATCTTGAGCATCATAGAGGACTTCATAGCATACAGCTCATCAAGGAACACAAGTGACGCATCCTTGGAACAAGATGGCGCATCAACATGAGAATGGCGCTTCTTGTACAAGGATTGACGCTTCTTCTCCAGGGATGGTGTTTCCCCCTTATGTTTGGTGCTTCTAGAATCATAATGGCACTTATTCCACTAGAATTTCACTTCTACCTCCAAACCGGTGCTTCTAGAACCATAATGGTGATTCTTTCTACAAAGTGGCATACCTTGACAATGAGCGGCCCATCCACATTATGGATGGCACTTCTTCATCCATAATGACAAGTATAGAATGGAGATTCAAGCATAGGATAGTGCTTCATTATCATAGATGGCACATCCATGCACCATGATGCTCTATTCAACATCCAGGTGCTTCATACCCCTTTTTCAAAAGATCTTCATATCCCCTTTTTTAAAAGATCCATTCCTTTATCAGGAGATATATTCCTTTCTCAAATGATCTATTCTTTTGTCATATACTCCATGAACCCCAAGTGCTCCATTGAGTTCCAAGTGCTCCGTTGAACTGAAGTGTTCCATTCAAACTCCAAATGCTCGAGTCATATTTAAAAATTATTAAATACCAAGTCAAAGCATCCTTTATACGGTATATATCAGCTCTTTACATACCATTCTAACTGCATACTATATCACAAAGATAGATAAAGTTTCAGCCTAATGAGTCTAAAAAGACTATCGGACCTTCCTTTTGTCTTTCTCGAATTATCTGAATTCTTCATAGTATCTCATATAACTCCAAATTCGATATTGTTGAATTATTTATCACCATCTTCAATAATTCTAAATCCATAAGTCATTACTGCTTTAATCTAGTTGGCAGTAGAATCGCCATTTTTTAATGTACTTTAATTGTATGATACCTTTTCGAAGGTATTATCACTTCACCATACACGCTCTAAAGGTATGATACCACTCTATTGGTATTTATATACTATTTACAAAGTTATCGATGTCAACTATCATAAGTCTTCTTATCTCCTCGAAAAATTATAGGCCAGTTCTAATAGGATAATTAAATGTTTAGAAACCCGAACACATAAAATTTTATCCTTTGAATCAAGGTTGGAATTAGATCGCAAATCCTTTCAATTATTAGCATTCTAGGTTGGAAACCTAAAGCATCCTATAACACATAACATTTAGCACATATTAGCGTATAAGACATTTCTCCTAAAGTATAACTTTATTTGCACATAATATTAACTAAAGTTTATACCCTAAAATACTCTACTACTTGTGTCTTAATTTTTAATTTAGGTATACAACCAAAAACATTCTAGACACATCACTCACCATCATCGCTTAATCTCTAAGTTTAACTCTATAAATCCGCATAATTCCTAGTTCACTTAAACTAATACCCTGATACCAACTGTGACATCCCCTCTTTTTCAGAACCGAAAAAACTTTTTCTTTATGTTTTCAAAACTATAACATCGTTGTTTGCAAAAAATCACTGTATAACATAACATTTTGCGGAACTATTTCGTTTTAAAAATATTTTTGAATAAAGATGTTATTTCAAAATACAAAATTCTAAGGATGTTATAATCAAGACACAACATAGTTACAACGTAAAGAAAATCTATATGCAAAGTGATCCAAATGCAATTTTTGGATCCGAGAGGCGCAATTATTGGGTCATGTGGTTAACCAAGAATGCATAAAGGTTGACCCAGCAATAATTGAAGCAGTAATAAAATGGGAAAGGCCAAAATATCTTAATCAGATTCGTACTTTTCTAGGATTATTTGGATATTACCAAAGATTGATCCAAGGATTTTCTTCAATAGTTCTCCCATTGACATCCTTGACCTACAAAGGGACTACCTGTGAATGGAGTGAGAAACATGAAGAAGCTTATAATAAACTAAAGGAAACGATATGTGAAGCACTGATCCTTGCTTTACCCGATGGGGTTGAAGACTTTATAGTTTACAGTGATGCATCTAGAGTTTGTTTAGAGCGTGTTTTGGCCCAAAGGGATAAAGTAATAGCATATGCATCACGAGAATTCAAAATTCACGAATGCAACTACCCCACTCATGATTTAGAGTTGTCAACGTTAGTTTTCGTGTTGAAGATGCGAAGACATTATCTCTATGGAATGAAGTGTAAAATTTTTAATGATCATAAGATCCTTCGATATGTATTTGATCAAAAAGAGTTGAACATGAGACAAAGGCACTGACTAGAATTACTCAAGGACTATGACTGCAAAATACTTTACCACCCTGGTAAAGCAAATGTCGTAGTACATGGTATGAGTAGTAAAATAAACCTAGAGAGGAAAAGACCAAGAGTGTTAATAATTGAAATCGTATCAATAATTGTGGAAAGTATTAAAAAGGATCAAATCGATGCCTTGCAAGGAGATAACCGGAATGAAGAACGCTTGAGAAAGAAATTAGCATTTGAACGAAAAAACAAGGATTGAATGTATTCTAGAATAAAATTTGGGTACCAAAGATGGGTGGTATAACGGATCTTCTCATGGAAGAGTCTCACGAAACCATATACTCTATCCATCTATACAACACCAAGATGTTCATAGATCTGAAACCATACTACTGGTGGCTGATGATGAAACTTGATGTCGTCATGTATGTGGCCGAGTGTGTGGCATGCACAAGAGTTAAGACTCAACATCAGAAACCGTATGGAAGTTTGAAACGATTACTGGTACCCATCGGTAAATGTGAGGATATTAGCATGAACTTCATAAACAAACTGCCCAGAACAAAGGGAAGTCACGATATTATTTGGGTGATAGTGGACCAATTAACAAAATGTGCATTTTCATAGCAACTAACGAGAGATGGTCTATGGAAAAGCTTGCTAAATTTTATGTGAAAACGATAGTAAAAGCTTATGATTTTCTCAGACCGATACAATCGATTCACTTCTAGATTTTAGAAGGGGTTACACGACGATATGGGTACAAAACTATGTTTGAGTACGGTTTACTATCCATAGAAAGATAGCCAAAGTGAAAACAACGGTTCAAGCACAAGACGATATGTAGCGAGAAAGTACTTTAGAACTTATGGATAACTGGGATCTATATCTACCATTGCTTGAGTTTTCTTACAACAACAATTACCATTTGAGCATTAAGATGGCACCTTATCACACGTTATACTAACATAAATTTTGTACGGAGAAAAACAATTTATGGAGCCTAAAATTTTCCATTGAGCCTTTAAAAAATTGATTATAATTAGAGAAAGAATGATATCAGCCCAGAGCCATCAAAAGAGATATGCAGATAAAAAGCGAAAAGTGATGACTTTTGATGTCGGAGACCTGGTGTTGCTCAAAACCTCTCCATGGAAGGAGCTTATTATGTTTTGGAAATGCGGAAAGTTGAGGCCTTCATTAGACCATTCAAGGTATTTCGAAAAATTGGGAATCAAGCTTACAAGTTGGAGTTGTCAGCTAAACTGGAAGGTATTGATAACACATTTCATGTTTGTTACTTAAGAAAGTTTTTGGGACAAGCAACTGACATAATTCCACTTTCGGAATTTAGATTTGATGGGAAAAAAAAAAGATTAGTTGAAGAACTAGAAGAAATTTTTGACCATAAAACAAAGAAGTTGCGACATAAGATGATCGAATTAGTGATTGTGTGATGAAAACATACAACAAGTTCAAACCTTACTTGGGAAACAGAGAGTGACATGAGGAGTCACTACCCACATCTGCTTGCTAAATCATAATTCCGGGACAGAATCCTCCTAAAGGGGAGATAATTGTAACACCCGTGTTTCTCCCTAGGCATTTATGTTCGTAATAATGTAAACTTCTTGTGAATATATGAGTAAGAATTATTCAAGCATAATATGTATTTATATAAAAGTGATATATATATATATATATATATATATATATATATATATATATATATATATGGAATTTGGACATATATATTATGTAAAAGCTTATTTTAAAACATAACAATTTGGGCTAAATAAACACTTATTATTAACAGTGCATTTAGGATAAATGATCTAAACAAAAGTCGTAGTAATCGTAATTACGAAGCCGTGAGTATAAAGAATACCAAAATCTGGTTTCGTATGAGAAAGTTCTGATTTTTCAAAATTTCGTGCTCAACATGAATCAACAACGCGTGTCATAAAATGTGAAACGGTAATTTTTGTGTTACACCTGTATTTTTTGACTAATAATAACCAGGTATATTTTATGATATTAGTTATCTATTAATCAAATTATGTAGGTCTTAAAATTATATATATATATATATATATATATATATATATATATATATATATATATATATATATATATATATGATACGACTCTATTATAATGGATATGTTGAGTTTATTAGAAAATAGTTAAGGGACCATTAGTATAACTTGAAGAATATATTGTGTTAATAGAAAACAACTGAGAGGCCATAAATTTAATCATAATTGATGGGTGAATTGCAATTGGTCCAACGAACATCCACGTGTAGGAAATTTAAGAAGTTCGTACTTAGTTTTCACTACGTGTTATCAAAATAGGAGGATTTGTACGATTTTGATGTACTGTCAATATTTTAAATGACTAAGCAAATTAGAATCGTACACGCGTGTCGAAATTAATGCTACATGTTAATTTTGACATATTGGTAACACGTTTCGCAATGGGTATAATATTAATGGTTTCTATACATTTTGCAACGTACAATTAAAATAAATATAGAAAGAAAGAATAGAAGATATTTTGGAAGAGGGAAACTTTGGTTAATAAGAGATGGAGAAGTTATTGTTAGAACTATCTACGATCAAAGATGCACACTCGTTTTATCAGGTGAGTGCATAGTTACTTTCATCTTACGCATAGATACAAATTATTTAACTGCTTAAAAATTATACGTCTATTTATTTGTATTTAGAAATAAATGTGTTAGATAAAGTATATTGACTGGATTTATGCTTAATTGAATTATATATTGTTGAAATAATGATCGGTTTTAATTATAATGGGCAGTGGAGGGTTGTAAAAGATGAAATAATGGTGTAAGGTCATGACCATTCTAGTATTATGGTACTACTATGACTGGTCATCTAGAAAAGTATAGATGACGATCACTGACCATTCTAGACAGTCTTGTGGAACACTAACATGCTTATTACATATAGATGTTAATGAACTATGTGTTTTATTTGATGTACTCTACCCCCCCCCCCCCATGGCTGCCTTTATTGACTTATATTGGTAAGGAATCCCCGAAGCAGTATTGTCTGCTCATTGCTTACAATGATCCTTTAGGATAGGTCCCTTGAGACCATCATTTTAGGATAAGAATGTGAGAATAATGGGAATGAGTAATCGGGCTAATTATTTGGTGCGAGATATATCTTTAATAGATTTAATTATATTATATTATTTTGGGTTGAAAACCATTTGTACTCACCTGGCTCCCAAGCCTTTCTCACTCAGTTTGTTTGTATCACAAGTAGTGGTACAAAGGCAGTGGAATAGTGATTATAAATATGTCGAATGATTAAGCAGATTTTCATTGTTAGTATAATAAAAAGTTGTAAGGCCTATAATAGCTAGTTTATGCTTATGTTTATGTATCAGTTTTGACATCCAAGGTTCTTATAATATTAATGAAAAATGTTTCTTCGGAAATGTTTTTGATTTCATTTTACATTAAATATATTTTGGGAAAATTCTGCACTAAGATATTCTTTAAAAGAATACTTTGTTTTCAATTAAGCACGAAGAAAAAGTTTTATTTGGCCGCGAAAATTGGAGATGTCACATTTTCTTATAATCAATCCCTTGAGTTTGAGTATAACCCTTTCATGAGTAGTCTAGCCTTAAATGTGTTCACATTCCTATCGATTCCAATCACCTTCTTAAAGATCCACTTGCAAGATTGGGAATTTATAAAAGGTTTAGTTACTTTATATTTATATTATACTTTTAATGAGAATCATAGTCTTTGTCCTACCCGTTCGGCCAACGACCCTCCACCAGTCAAGGAAGCGGTGGGTGAGAGTGGACACCCATTAAGCTGCCATTTTATAGGCAACAACCTTATACCCCACTTATAGACCGGCTTCGTGAATGAGGCCTACTAACGGTAAGACTGACTTGACCTTATATATATATATATATATATATATATATATATATATATATATATATATATATATATATATATATATTATTAACTTATAATACTATAAAGTATAAGGGTTGAATTTTAAACTTTTAAAATTCTAGGGATTGAAATTAAAGTTTTCTAAAGTGACTTTACAAATTCCAAAACTTGAGGGAAAGTTTTGAAACTATTCAAAACCTTTCATTTCTATAACTTATGAGTTTTAATGATTTTAATGAAAAAAACTCTTGGAATTCCATAACTTGAGGACAAGTTATGGAGTCCATTAAAATACATTTAGATAAAAAAAAAATTAAACTAACAAGCATGTCAAATAATTTATGTGATCTAACAAAACTCATAAGTATGCATAATTCATATCAACAATTTTTCAAGAATCATATGAACTTAATATAAAACTTGAAACTTTGACAATTATATTTCAATTGGACAAGAAAGAACATTACCCTCTTGGAAAACATATTTTTAGGTTCAAAAAATAGTTTATGGTAATGATCCTCATCCAATAGCAAGCAAAAACTCGAAATTCTACACACAGGTGCATCACCACGTCGTGGTAAAGACTTCCACGTCGTGGTGAGCAGTCATATGCAAAAATGATAGAATTTCAACTTTGGAAAAACATGTAGCATCAAGTATAATTGAAAACAAACCTAGGATCTGATACCACTAATGGGTTTTAAGCATTCTAACACTCCTATGGTGTGCATGCAACCCAAGAAACCTTGGATCTATGTTTTCTCTATTATGCATCCAAACTTTCAATTTTCCAAGGTTTCATCTTAACTAGCATATGATTGGGGTATATGTAATATAAAAACTAGTAGAATAACATACCTTTCTTGTAGCTTGGATTCTTTAAGACTTTGTGAGCCTATCACCCCAAATGTTATGCCTCAAATGCTTTCACACAACACCACCAACAAATGGAATAACATGAGACAAGATTATTATGCACTAAAATCGGCTAGCCCTCACTAGTATCTCTTAAGTGTCGATTTTGCTTGGATGAGGCTCCTTTATATAGTGTGCACATTAGGGTTACACCATGTAACTCATGTCTTTCCATATTCTTCATGATCCATGAATTTTAACCTCCATGGAGTATCCATGGGTAACCACATGGGTTTAGCCCAACATGAAGAACTATAGATCATAAGCCCACTATATAAGAATGAATGATTTACCAAATCAATCCCCAATTATTTAATTAGTCACTTTTGATCACAAAAGTAATTCCATACTAATTCTTGATCAATACTAATTAAATAATTCATATTAAAATATTAGAACTTATAATATATTAATGAACCATAAATATCCTCTTCTCACAAAAGTCTATCCAAATTATTCTGATGTCATGCAACCCAAATGGACCATGCCAAATCGGTTCAAGTACATACCAAATATAGTTATGGACTTAGACACCTTATCCAACAGTTATTGGTATGTTTCTATTTATCATTATGTCCGTTATTTTATGTTATGCTTATGTTAATGACTCTACTAGGGACCTTCTTAATGAATTCCTTACCTGCTCTTGTGCTTTTCGACTCAAGTTTGAGTCGGTCCTTTGCATCTCAGTTTTTTAGTAGGGGTTTTGATATGACTCTTGGAGAGTTGGAGTGTCCATTTCGGGTTTCTATCGCCAACAAATATGGGTTTTCTGCATCGAGTGTCTATCAGGTTTGTGTTTTAGAGATTTTTGGGGAGCCTTATCTGATTGATATGATTCATATTCCCATGAGAGATGTGTGCATGATTGTAGGGATGGACTGGCTGAGTAGATTTGGAGTTATGATCGATTGTGTGGGTCAGCGGGTATTAGTTCGAACCCCAAATGGGGGAGAACTAGTTATTTATGGAGAGGGTACCAGAATGGGGTCAGCCTTTTGTTCTGCTGCCAGAGCTCGTCATATATTCAACATGGTTGTATGGGTTATCCAGCTTATGTGGTTGATACTCGAGTCGGAAAGTATAATTCAATCTCAAATATGCCTATGGTGAGAGAGTTTGCAGATGTATTTCCGGAGGAGTTGTCCGGTGTGCCTCCTAAGAGGCAGGTTAAGTTCAGGATCCATTTGGTTCCAGGTGCGGCTCTGATTGCTAAGGTTTCATACCGATTGACACCACCATAGATGTAGGAGTTGTCCTCTCATCTTTAGGAGTTATTAGGCAAGCATTTTATTGGATGGAGCAATCGTCGTGGCGAGCATCGATTTTGTTCGTCAAGAATAAGGATGGTTCACACCGGATGTGCACTAATTATCAGGATTTGAACAAGATGACGGTGAAGAACTGTTACCCACTTCCATGGATTGATGGCCTCTTCGATCAGTTGCAGGGTGCATATTGGTTCTCCAAGATCGATTTGAGGTCGGGGTATCATCAGATGAGGGTTAGAGAGGAGGACGTGGAGAAGACCAGTGTCGGACTCGTTATGGTCATTATGTGTTCGTGGTGATGCCATTTGGGCTCACCAATGTGCCTACAGAATTTATGTATTTGATGAATCCGGTTTCCCAGTTGATGCTCGATTCATTAATCATTGTTTTCATAAATGATATCTTGGTGTATTCCAAGACCATGGAGCAGCATGAGGAACACCTTCGAGAACTTCTGGGAGTTTTGAGGAGAGAACGGTTGTATGCCAAGTTCTCAAAGTGTGAGTTTTGGTTACGAGAGGTCAGGTTCTTGGGACATCATGCTAACTAAAACGGGATTTTGGTCAACCCGGACATGATTGTTGTCGTGATGCACTGGGAGGTCCCAAAGTCTCCTTCGGGGATCAGGAGTTTCTTAGGATTGGTAGGGTGCGTTTGAGACATCAAGACAGAAGTTGTGTGAGGCCCCAGTGTTTACCCTCCCAGAGGGTGTTGAATATTTTGTTGTATTTGGTGATGCATCCATTACTGGCCTAGGAGTCATTTTTATGCAGAGAGGGAGGGTTATTTCTTATGCTTCTTGGAAGTGGAAGACTACTAGTTCTGCCATTGGGGGCCTTTGCATGAGGATTTTGATTGATTCGCCATTGTTAGATGAGTCAAGAAGGAACATTGGAAATAGGAGAGAGTTAGGGGTGAGATTGATAGGTTTGTTACTGATAGTCATGGATTATTAACCCGGTATGCACGAGTTTGGGTGCCAGATTTTGGTGGGATCAGGTAGATTGTGCTGGAGGAGGCGTACAAATCCAGGTTTTCGATACACCCTGGGTCCACTAAGATGTATCGGTATTTGAGACTTAGTTGCTGGTGGTCATGCATAAAGAGGGAGATAGTGTGGTGTGTTGAGAGGTTCTTGACTTGTCGGATGTTCAAGGCTGAGCACAAAAGGCCGCATGGCAAGTTGCATCCATTGGAGGTTCCCATGTGGAAATGGGAACATATTACTATGTATTTCATCACTAATTTGCCTGAAACAACTAAGGGATTCGACATGATATGGGTTATAGTGGATCGTCTGTCCAAGAGCACCCACTTTATGGCCATTCGAGAGAGCTCTTCAGCCGAGAAATTGGTCGATTTATATGTATGCGAGATTATTGATCGGCATGGTATTCTAGTCTCCATTGTATCTAATCGAGATGTTCGGTTTACATCTCATTTTTGGTAGAAGTTCCATGAGGTATTGGGTATGAGGTTGGATCTTAGCACTGCTTATCATCCCCAAACCGATGGTTAGAGTGAGCGGACAATTCAGACACTTGATGATATGTTGCGGGCTTGTGTGATTGATTTTGGTGGGAGTTGGGATTGTTGCCTTCCTTTATTGGAGTTCTCATAATAGCTACCATGCCAGTATCGGTGTGTCGCCATTTGAGCTCCTCTATGGGTGAAAGTGTCACACCCCAATCTATTGGGGAGAGATTGGTTAGAGGGTCATGGAAATGAATGAAGTAGTCCTTCATATGATAAAGCTTATTCAGTAGATCAGGCAGAGATTGCAGAACGCTCAAAGTCAGTAGAAAAGTTTGTTGGAATAGTGTCTAAGGCTGCAACTATATTAGGCAAGTATTTGACCCGGTTGTGCATGGTCCTTTTGGGTTGCCTTCACCATAGCAACTTGATAGGATGATTTATTACGAGAGAGTAAATATTATTAATATATTATGAGAATAATATAATGAATAATATATTTTTTATTTGATTAATATAAGTCATAGAATTAATTAGAATTAATTTGGTGACTTAAAGAGATTAATTAAATAAAGGGGTATAAACTGTCAATTGTTTGATAGTTAAGCTTTAGACTGTAAATCCTTATGGATATGCTAGGGACGGATTCTAGAAGCTAGGATAGCTTCAAAATCATCCAAGGCTTATCTATGGAAAGGATTTGGATAGCCTTAAGAGAAGATTATCCAATTAGGGTTTAGGTTGTAACCCTTAAGGAGTCTACAAGTATAAATAAACCCCATGGCATAAGGAAATCGGCACCTCTCCTAAAGCAAGAGAACCCTGGCCGATTTCCTCCCCTCTCCTCTCTCCTAAATCATCTTCCTTGCTATTGGTGTTTGTAAGCCATTAGAGGAGTGACATTTGTGACTCTAGAAGCTCCAAGACCTCAAGATCAACAAGGAACACAAAGGTATGGTTCTAGATCTATTTCAATGTTGTTATTTAACTTAATTAGTCATTAGAAGTCTTGGATTCAAAGCATGTTTATTAGAAAGCCTAGATCCAAGCATTAGGGTTTTGCATGCACACATAGGAAAGTTCTTATGGCTAAAACCCATCAGTGGTATCAGAGCCTAGCTTGGTTTTCTTTAAATTGTTGCTTGATTAACTGAAACAAACCTGCAAAATTCGATTTTTAGGTTTCTGATTCATGGACTCGGAGAGTTCCAAGGTGGACTCGGCGAGTAGGCCTGACTCGGCGAGTCCCCTTGTGCACTCGGCGAGTCCAGGCGTCAGGAATGGCCAGATTCGGGATTTTTTCATAATTATCTTATGGAAACTTACCTTAATCATAATAGATGAATCTAAATCCGATTTTTTGATATATATGACTATTATCTTGATCTAGTTAAAGGTATTTATCAACTAATAAAATATTTAATTTCCTTATATGATAATTAATTAATTATTTTAATTATTTTGGTAATTATCTTTCAAAGAAATCTTGAATAAAATCAAATATAGATAATTAGGATATTAATTGTTAATTGGAATTATTTGTTATTTGATCTTCCATGTTTTAAATGTTTAAGATTTACCCACAAGTTTTGAAATTTATATTTGTGATTAAAAGTTTTAATTTAGACAACTTAAATTTCAAACCCTAGATTTTAAGAGTTTTAAAATACAACCCTATACTAATATGATATTACTAGAATAATATATATATATATATATATATATATATATATATATATATATATGTATGTATGTATGTATGTACACTCACACCCACCGCTTGCTTGATTGGTGGAGGGTCGTTATCCGAACGGGTAGGATAGGGCAACCTCATCCTCTCATTAAAAGTATAATAAGAAATATAAAGTAACTACACATATTTTAAAATTTCCCAATCTTAGTTACTTTAGGAAAAGTGAATTGATGCAATCCCATGAAATTACACTTTGCACCTTGCTAAGAAGTTAGTGGAGCGTGTGTGGTTTACCGGCACACTAATTGGTTCTAAGCGAAGGTGGCAAAGGGTGATTCATTGTTTATCATAGTTCGATGGAGCGTGTGTGGTTCACCGGCACATCGAATAGGTGATCGTTACAATGAAGGCACCATGTGAATTTGCATGGTAATTCACACCCGCTTTGTGATCCTCGGCATCCCAGTCACAAACAAGAGGGGCATATCGAGATTTAAACATGCCATTGAATAGTTTCAATGAATCTCATCCGAACCTAGGAATTCTCAAAAACACTTAGGACTAATAGTTTAAGTTTTGTGATGGAGAATTAGTGAATCGTCATTCACTTACCTTCAATTTATTTGCATGTTAGATTACGGCATCCCTTTTCTAGTATGTAAATGTTATTGTTGGATCCTAGCCCTAATTTTTCTTATTGGGTGATAATTAGGGATTCTTATTCTAATCTATCTTTGTCCTTTCTAATTGTAGATGTCGAACGCAAACAACGCTGCTGCTAGTTCTTTCACGTTGATGAGCCTTTGCCAAAAGGTCACCTTCGATGGAACGAACTTTAGCGAATGGATAAGATACATTCGCACCATTGCTCGCTATGAGGATAAGGAGTATGTCCTCGATGAGAAGCTCGAGAAAATCAACCCCGAAGTTGCTACTCCCGCCGAAATCACCGCTTTTGAGACTCATGAGCGAGATGCAACGAAGGTACATTGCATCATGATCGCTACCATGAACTCCGAATTCCAAAAGTCCTACGAGGACATGTACCCGTACGAGATGCACCAAGACTTATTGGAGAGATACCACCAAAATGCGAGACAAGAGCGTTATGAGATTTTCACCAACATGATTTCCGCTAAGATGGGTCATAGAGAATCTCTTACCGTGCACCTGCAAAAGATGCAAAGGTATGTCGACCGCCTTCGCAAGTTAAATGTTGACTTCGGTGAAGACTTGGCGATCGATATGGTGCTTCACTCTTTGCCTCCGATGTACAATCAATTTAGGATGACCTACCACATGAACAAAGAAGAGGTCACCCTAAGCAAACTCCAAGGTCTCTTGAGGGTCGCTGAGAGCAACTTCAAGGACAAGTCTGTTGCACCTACTCCCAATCCGTCCGCTGCTCCTATCTTGGCTATTGGTCAAGGAAAGGGAAAGAAGAGGAAAGCTTCATCGAAGAACTATTGCAAGGTGAAAGCCCGAGATGGTGCCTCTTCTAGTGGGACCAAAGTTGATCCCGCTAAGCCCTGCTCTAACCCAAAGGAGGCAGAGTGCCACCACTGCCACAAGATAGGACATTGGAAGAGAAGCTGCCCAGATTACCTGCAAGCAATCAAAGAGGGAAAGATCAAGCCATCTTTCGCAGGTATATACACAATCAAATCTAACGATTCTAATCATGCTATTTCTTGGGTTCTTGATACCGGTTGTGGTTATCACATTTGTTCTAATGTGCAGGGACTAAGAAGAAGTAGGGATGTGGAGCAAGGAAGCATCAATCTAATCATGGGGAACAGAAGATCGTCACCTGTGACCAAGATTGGAGTGTATTCTTTAGTGCTTAGGAATAGTTTGGTTTTAGATTTGAACAATTGTTGCTATTCGCCAGAAATGGCTAGAAACATCATTTCATTTCATGGTTTATATAGACAAGGATTTAGATTTTCTTTTAATAATGAGAATGGTTCTATTTTGGCTTATCTAAATGGTGTCTTTTACTTTGAAGCTATACCATGTAATGGAATATATGAAACCGTTATGATTGTTGATAACTTAGGAAATGATGTTTTAAATATTGATTCTTCCACTAGTATGGATAAAGCATCCTTGTGGCATTGTCGTCTTGGACATGTCAACAACAAAACGCATAGCCCAACTCCAAAAGGATGGAGTGTTGGAGTCATTCGACCTTAGGGAAGATGACACATGCGAGTCTTGTTTGCTTGGAAAGATGACTAAGTCACCCTTCACAAGTACATGTGAAAGGGGCGAGGGTCTATTGGACCTAATACATACCGATGTATGTGGACCGTTTAGATCAACCACGAAGGATGGGAACCGCTTCTATGTGACTTTTACCGATGACTATAGTAGATATGGGTATATCTACTTAATCAAGCAAAAGTCAGACACCTTTGAAAAGTTCAAAGAGTTCAAGAATGAAGTAGAGAATCAATTGGGCAGGAAAATCAAGATGCGTCGATCCGATCGAGGAGGAGAGTACCTAAGTCTTGAATTCCACGATTATCTCAAGGAGTGTGGAATAGTTTCACAATTGACGCTTCCTAGGACACCGCAGTTAAATGGTGTGGCAGAAAGGCGTAATCGAACCTTATTGGATATGGTTCGCTCTATGATGAGTCGTGCTTCACTACCTATCTCTTTTTGGGGGTATGCCTTAGAGACTGCCGCCCATATCCTTAACCGAGTCCCTACTAAGAAGGTTGCCAAAACACCTCACGAGATGTGGACAGGGAAAGCTCCCTCGTTGGCACATATCAAGGTTTGGGGTTGCGAGGCTTTCGTAAGACGAGATACTCACGACAAGCTCGAACCTCGAAGTGAGCGATGTATTTTCATCGGCTACCCGCAGACATCCTTTGGATATCTCTTCTATAGACCGAAGGACAATGTTGTCTTTGTTGCGAGGAGAGGAGTTTTCCGAGAGCGAGAACTCATAAGCCAAGGAGACAGTGGGAGGCAAATCGAACTTGAAGAGATTCAAGAGTCGATAGATGAAGGAACCTCTACCGCTGGCACTCAACCCGAGGAGGACACTCCGGTTGAACCGATTGACAAATCCTTACCTCTTAGACGTTCCGATAGAGTTAGAGTTCATCCCCAGTTTTATGGCTTTCATATTACTACCGAAGGGGACACGTATATTAGTGATGGTACACTAATAAATCTTGATGAACCTAATAGCTATAAGGAAGCCATGGCAGGCCCGGAGTCTGCAAAGTGGAAAGAGGCTATGGATAGCGAGATCCAATCCATGTATGATAACCAAGTTTGGAATTTGGTTGATTATGTGCCCGGACGTAAGACCGTTGGGTGCAAATGGATCTTCAAGAAGAAGACCGACGTGGATGGAAACGTACACACATATAAAGCGCGATTGGTTGCGAAGGGCTTTACTCAAACTCCCGGAGTTGACTATGATGAGACCTTCTCACCAGTTGCGAAAATTAAATCTATTAGAGTGATGCTAGCTATTGCCGCATTTCATGATTATGAGATTTGGCAAATGGATGTCAAGACCGCTTTCCTTAATGGAAAGTTGGGTGAGGATGTTTACATGGCTCAGTCAGAGGGGTTTGTGGATCCGAAGCATCCGAATAGAGTGTGTAAGCTTGAGAAGTCCATTTATGGACTTAAGCAAGCGTCTCGCAGATGGAATCTTTGCTTCGATGAGAAAGTCAAAGAGTTTGGTTTTGTACGAAGCGAAGACAAATCTTGTGTGTATGTCAAAGCCAGTGGGAGTATAGTAAGCTTCCTCGTTCTATATGTCGATGACATATTACTCATAGGAAACGACATCCCGACTCTGCAGGAGGTTAAGTCCTGGCTCGGGAAGTGCTTCGCTATGAAGGACCTCAGAGAGGCTTCTTACATTTTGGGAATAAGGATAGTAAGAGAAAGAAGTAAGAGACTAATTGGACTTAGTCAGAATACTTACTTAGAGAAGGTACTAAAACGTTTTAGTATGGAAAACTCGAAGAAGGGAGAATTACCGATACAAAGTAATGCCAAATTGAGTAAGACTCAAAGTCCGAGTACCGAAGATGAGATAGCAGAAATGAGCCGAGTACCATACGCTTCCGCAGTTGGCTCAATCATGTACGCTATGACTTGTACTCGCCCTGATGTAGCCTTCGCTTTGAGCATGGTTAGCAGATATCAAGGGAATCCTGGCAAAACACATTGGATTGCGGTGAAAAACATCCTTAAGTACCTTCGGAGGACGAAGGAATGGTTCTTAGTCCTCGGAGGGAGTGATGACTTGAAGGTGCGAGGGTATAGTGACGCCAGTTTTCAAACCGACAGGGACAACTACCGTTCGCAGTCGGGCTGGGTCTTTACCCTAAATGGAGGAGCAGTGACATGGAAGAGTTCCAAGCAGGAAACCGTAGCTGATTCAACGTGCGAATCAGAGTACATTGCAGCGAGCGAAGCGTCGAAGGAGGCAATATGGCTAAAGAACTTCATCGGTGATCTTGGAGTTGTACCTGCCATAAAGGAGCCAATGGAGATTTTCTGTGATAACGAAGGCGCGGTTGCCTTGACTAAGGAACCGAGGGATCATGGTAGATCAAGACATATCGACAGAAAGTATCACTTCATTAGACATTGTGTAGAAGAAGGACAACTCGTAGTAAAGAGGATATCATCAGAAGATAACCCAGCAGATCCGCTTACGAAGGGACTGAGTAGGGTTAAGCACTTGCAGCATGCTAGGAGTATTGGGCTAAAGGATGATATTAGCATAGATTAGATAGTATTAGAAACGTGTAATAGATAAATGTAATTGACATTTGATGATTAAATAAAGGAGTTTTATTTATGAGTAATGTTACTATCTTATGTTAAATTGTTTAGCTATTGTTTCATTTTGCATGTTTTGACTTCCAGAATAATTGAGATTATTAAGAATAATAGAAATTGTTCAAATGGTCCACAATCGTTCATATGTTGGGAGTAGATATGAATGAAGATTGTCATGAATTGGTGTGTAGAATATCTAAATGGTGTTAGACATAGCAAAGGATTGCTGCAACGTTCATTAGTGCTTATGAACTAGTTTTGAGCATTCGAATAAACCCGCGCTTGCTGGAATCACCTTATGGAATACGATATAAAAGGTGATCGCAAGACGATAATATCATATGGTCTTAAAACCTAGATATATGGTTTGTTATTTGTTAATTGATTGTACATTGATAATACGAAAACGCATCAGTAACTCGGTGTTATAAAACGTATTGTTGTGTATAGTTGGTTAATGAATAAGTAAATGCATATAAGTCGAAGTTTATCTGTAACTTTTATCTAAGAAGGTAAAAGCGATATCTCGGTCGCTCGATGATTTGATTTGACTTATGTGCTGGGCCCGGTCAGAACTGAATTGATGTGTTCGATTAAGTTCTATGTCAAATAAATCAGAGATCGAGAAACCTAAATGCTTGACTAACCATTCCATAGGATTGTCAGCATGATATCTAACAGAGGACTGTACGTTCCCTTATCTAAAGGACAAGATTGATTAGATCAGAGTTTGACAGCGTCTTTGAGAGCTACGATTGCAAACCAAATTGTACTTGTGAATATAGTTACTAGACTTATCCAAGTGGGAGACTGTTGGAATAGTGTCTAAGGCTGCAACTATATTAGGCAAGTATTTGACCCGGTTGTGCATGGTCCTTTTGGGTTGCCTTCACCATAGCAACTTGATAGGATGATTTATTACAAGAGAGTAAATATTATTAATATATTATGAGAATAATATAATGAATAATATATTTGTTATTTGATTAATATAAGTCATAGAATTAATTAGAATTAATTTGGTGACTTAAAGAGATTAATTAAATAAAGGGGTATAAACTGTCAATTGTTTGATAGTTAAGCTTTAGACTGTAAATCCTTATGGATATGCTAGGGACGGATTCTAGAAGCTAGGATAGCTTCAAAATCGTCCAAGGCTTATCTATGGAAAGGATTTGGATAGCCTTAAGAGAAGATTATCCAATTAGGGTTTAGGTTGTAACCCTTAAGGAGTTTACAAGTATAAATAAACCCCATGGCATAAGGAAATCGGCACCTCTCCTAAAGCAAGAGAACCCTGGCCGATTTCCTCCCCTCTCCTCTCTCCTAAATCATCTTCCTTGCTAATGGTGTTTGTAAGCCATTAGAGGAGTGACATTTGTGACTCTAGAAGCTCCAAGACCTCAAGATCAACAAGGAACACAAAGGTATGGTTCTAGATCTATTTCAATGTTGTTATTTAACTTAATTAGTCATTAGAAGTCTTGGATTCAAAGCATGTTTATTAGAAAGCCTAGATCCAAGCATTAGGGTTTTGCATGCGCACATAGGAAAGTTCTTATGGCTAAAACCCATCAAAGTTATGATGAGACGCACTGATTAGAGTTGGAGTTTCAGGTTGGCAGCATGGTGCTACTGAATGTATCACCCTAGAAGGGTATAACACACTTCATGAAGAGGGGAAAGTTGGGGAACCGGTATTTTGGGCCATTTCGGGTGATTGCCAAGGTTGGAAAGGTATCTTACAAGCTGGATTTACTTGAGGAGCTCAGTCAAATCCACAATACTTTCCACATTTCGCAGCTTCAGAAATTTGTGGTTGATGATTCAGAAGTTGTCCCTTTGGAGGATATTTAGGTGGATGATCACCTAAACTATGTTGAGAAACCAGTGGCAGTTTTAGATAGGAAGACGAAGACCCTATGCCACAAGGAAGTGCCTTTGGGGACTTCGAGTACGAAGTCTAATTCAAGTGGGTAGATTTGTAACACCCATTTCATGTACAAATTTAATTTTCAAATGGCAATATTGTTTTGGGTGGCCACGGCGTGGAAATATCTTTTAGGTTGTGGGTTTTCATGTACCTGTTGGATTAGTGTCTAAGCACATAACTATATTTGATATGTACTTGACCCGGTTGTACATGGTCCTTTTGGGTTGCCTTCACCAAAGCAACAACATAGGATGATTTATGAAGAGAGAGGTTATTATGGTTTATTAATATATTAAAGGAGAAATCATATAGTTTAATTAATATTAGACAAGAATTAATTATGTGGCTAAAAGACATTAATTAAATAACGGGGACTTAAACTGTCAAATGTGTGATAATTGAATATTGGGCTGAGAAGGCTTATGGACTAGGCATGGACGAAATTAGGGATGTGTCCATCCTAATTTCAGCCATAAGGGCCCTATTCCAAAAGCTTCCTTGGATTGCTTAAGGCCTAAGTTGTCCATTAGGGTTTTCATTGAAACCCTAGCAGCACAAGTATAAATAAGACCCCTAGCGCATTAGATTTCGGATACTGGAAACCCTAATAATCTTCATAGCCGAAATTGTGCCTCTCCCCTCTCTCTCAATTAGCATCCTCTTTCTTGTAGTGTTTGTAATCCATTAGAGGAGTGACATTTTTGACTCTAAGCTCCAAGACAAGAAGATTCAAGCCATTGTTGAAGAGGTAATCCTCAAGATATGTTTTCATATGTTAATTTCGAAATATGTATGCTAGATCTAGGGTTTATATGTCTTGAATGAATTGCATGTACAATAGAGAAACCTAGATCCAAGCATTATGGTTTGCATGAGCACATAGGATGTTCTTTTGGCTCAAACCCATCAGTAATATCAAAGCTTTGTGTTGGTTTCTATTGTATTGATGCCTTGTATGTTCATCCTTTTCTAAAAAACGTTTTTCTGCCCTCTGCCCGACCTGACTCGGTGAGTCACTAACTGAACTTGGCGAGTCAACCAAACTCGGCGAGTCCAGTTAGTGACTCGGCGAGTTGGGGTGTCAGATAGAGGGAAAACCGGGATTTCTTGCTGTTTTGCTGAAGGATAATTGCCAAAATTATTTTTTACTAATAAAATCCGAATTTTATTATTAGTTTATGATTATCTTTACTAAAACAAAAGATAATTACCATTTAATAGAATAATAAATTCCATATATGATAAAATTTAATTATTTGATTTATTTGTTGAATTATCTTGTGAACAAAATGGAATAGGTCAAATTTGGATAATCATTAAATTAAATGTTTAATTTTAAAATTATTTGATCCTATGTGTTTTGAAAAGTTCAAAACTAAATTTTAATTAAAAGTTTAATTTGAACTATTTAAATTTCAAACCCTAGAATTCTACAAGTTTAAAATTCAACTTTATACTTTATTTATTATAAGATTATATATATATATATATATATATATATATATATATATATATATATATATATATATATATATATATAACTTAAATGCTAGTCTTACCGTTAGTAGGCCTCATTCACGAAGCCGGACTATAAGGGAGTATAAGGTTATGGCCTATAAAATGGCTGTTTAACGGGTATCCACTCTCACCCACCGCTTCGTTGATCGGTGGAGGGTCGTTAGTCGAATGGGTAGGATAGGGCAACCCTTCCTCGTTAAAAGTATAATGAATTTATAAATGTAACTAAATGTTTTACAAAATTCCCAATCTTAGTTACTTTAGACAAAAGTGAATTGATGCAATTCCATGAAATTACACTTTGTACCCTTGCTAAGACATTAGTGGAGCGTGGGTGGTTAACCGGCACACTAATTGGCCTCTAAGCAAAGGTGGCAAAGGGTGACTCAATGTTTGTCATAGTTCGATGGAGTGTGTGTGGTTAACCGGCACATCGAATAGGTGACTGTAACAATGAGGGCACCATGAACATTTGCATGGTTATTCACACCCGCTTTGTGATCCTCGGCATCCCGATCACAAACTTGAGGGGCATATTGAGATTTAAACATGCCATTGAAAAGTTCAATGAATCTCAAAAGATCTAGGAGTTTTCAATACAATTAAAACTTAATCTCTTTTTCCATTTTTTATGGTGGAAAATAAGTGAATCGTCATTCACTTACCTTCAAATTATTTACTTGTTAGATTACGACATCCATCTTCTAATTTGTAAATAATGTTATTGGATCCTAGCCCTAATTTCTCATTTGGGTGTTTAATTGGGGATTCATTTCTAATCAAACTTTGCCTCTTTTCTATTTCAGATGTCGAACAATGCTTTCGGCTCAAATTCCTCCGGCTCATTCTCACTCATGAATTTGTGTGGGATAATGATCTTTGACGGGTCCAACTTCAATGATTGGATCCGCAACATCTGAATGGTCACTCGTTATGAGGACAAAGAGTATGTCCTCGATGATAAGATGAAGGAAATCAACATCAACACTACCTCTGCTGAAGAGATCACGGCCTTTGAGGCCCATGACCGTGATGCTACGAAAGTCCATCTCATCATGTTGGCGACTATGACTGCAGAACTCCAGAAGTCCTATGAGGACATGTATCCCTATAAGATGCATCAAGATCTGCTGGACTGGTACCACCAGAGTGCTAGGCAAGAAAGGTACGAGATCATCACTTCGATGATCACTGCCAAAATGGGTAATGGAGAGTCCCTTACCGCTCATCTGCAAAAGATGCAGAGATATGTCGATCGCCTGCTAAAGTTGAATGTGAACTTTGATGAAGAGCTAGCAATTGACATCATCCTTCACTCCTTGCCTCCCTGCTACAACCAGTTCCGCATGACCTACCACATGAACAAGGAGGAGGTCACCTTGAGCAAGCTTCAAGGATTGTTGAGGACTACTGAGAGCAACCTCAAAGATAAATTTGTTGCATCATCTCCAACTCCTACTGCTGCCCCAGTCTTGGCAATTGGGCAAGGGAAGGGTAAGAAGAGGAAGGCTCCCTCAAAGAGCCACCATAAGGGAAAGTCCCAAAATGGCTCCTCTTCTAGTGGAACCAAGGCTACTTCTGCTAAACCCAACTCCAACCCCAAGGAGGCAGAGTGCCACCACTGCCATGAAATAGGGCATTGGAAACGAACCTACCTGAAATATCTGCAAGATATTAAGGATGGAAAGATCAAGCCGTCCTACGCAGATATTTACACTATCAAATCTAATGGTTCATCACATGCTATTTCTTGGGTACTTGATATAGGATGTGGTTTTCACATTTGTTCTAATTTGCAGGGCCTAAGAAGAGATAGGGATGTGGAGCATGGGAATATAAACTTGATCATAGGGAACAGAAGATCGTCTCCTGTCACCAAGATCGGAATTTACTCTTTAGTGCTCAGTAGTGGATTCGGATTAGATTTAAATAATTGTTGCTATTCACCAGATATGGCAAGAAACGTCATTTCTTTTCATGGTTTATATAGAAAATGTTTTAGATATTCATTTGATAATGAAAAGGGTTCTATTAATGCTTATCTTAATGGTGTTTTCTATTTTAAAGCATTGCCTTGTAATGGAATATATGAAATTGTGATGGTTGTAGACAATTTAGGAAATGATGTGTTGTGTATTGGTTCTTCCAATGGTTTGGAAAAAGCATGCTTGTGGCATTGTCGTCTTGGACATGTCAACAAGAAACACATAGCCCAACTCCAAAAGGATGGAGTATTGGAGTCATTCGACCTTAGGGACGATGACGTGTGTGAGTCTTGTTTACTTGGGAAGCTAACCAATTCACCCTTCACTGGCACTTGTGCGGGGGGTGAAGGTTTATTGGATCTCATACACAACGATGTGTGTCAGCCCTTTAGATCCACCACAAGGAATGCGGGCCACTTCTATGTGACTTTTACTGATGATTATAGCAAATATCGGTATATCTACTTAATCAAGCACAAGTCAGAAACCTTTGAGAAGTTCAAAGAGTTTAAACAAGAAGTGGAGAATCAGTTGGGCAGGAAAATCAAGATGCTTCGATCCGATCGAGGTGGAGAGTACCTAAGTCTTGAATTCCACGACTACCTCAAGGAATGCGGAATCGTTTCGCAATTGAAGCCACCTAGGACACCATAGTTGAATGGTGTGGCTGAGAGGCGTAATTGAACCTTGCTAGACATGGTTCGTTCCATCATGAGTCATGCTTCACTACCTATCTCGTTGTGGGGGTATGCCTTACAGACTGTCGGCCATATCCTTAACTTAGTCCCTACGAAGAAGGTTGCTAAAACACCTCATGAGATGTGGACAGGGAAAGCTCCCTCGTTGGCACATATTAAGGTTTCGGGTTGCGAGGCTTTTGTAAGACGAGAGACTCACGACAAGCTCAAACCTTATAGTGAGCGGTGTATTTTCATCGGCTACCCGCAGAAGTACTTTGGATATCTCTTCTATAGACCGAGTAACAATGTTGTCTTCGTTGCGAGGAAAGGGTTTTTTCGAGAGCGAGAACACATAAGCCAAGGAGACAATGGGAGGCAAATCGATCTTGAAGAGCTTCAAGAGTTTAGCGATGAAGGAAATTCTAACACTGGCACTCAACCCAAGGAGAAAACTCCGGTTAAACCGATTGACGAATCCTTACCTCTTAGACGTTCCAGTAGAGTTAGTGTTCCGCCTGTGTTATATGGTTTTCATATAACAAGTGAGGGTGATACGTTTACTAGTGATAGTATTAGTTTGGATGAACCAAATAGCTATAAGGAAGCCATGCCAGGCCCGAAGTCTGCGAAATGGAAAGAGGCTATGGACAGTGAGATTCAGTCCACATATGACAACCAAGTTTGGAATTTGGTTGACAATGTACCAGGTCGTAATACGGTCGGGTGCAAGTGGATCTTCAAGAAGAAGACTGACATGGATGGAAATGTACACACCTATAAGACGTGATTGGTTGCGAAGGGTTTCACTCAAACTCCCAGAGTTAACTATGATGAAACCTTCTCACCAGTTGCGAAGATAAAGTCTATTAGGGTGATGCTAGCCATTGTTGCATTTCATGACTATGAGATATGGCAGATGGATGTCAAAACCGATTTCCTTAACGGGAAGTTGGTTGAGGATGTTTACATGGCTCAACCAGAGGGTTTTGTCGATGCAAGGCACCCTAATAGAGTGTGTAAGCTTGAGAAGTCCATTTATGGACAGAAACAAGCATCTCGCAGATGGAATCTTTGTTTCGATAAGAAAGTCAAAGATTTTGGTTTTCTGTGAAGCGAGGATGAATCATGTATATATGTCAAAGCCAGTGGGAGTATAGTTAGCTTCCTCGTATTGTATGTCGATGACATACTACTCATAGGAAACGACATCCCGATGTTGCAGGAAGTCAAGTCCTGGCTTGGGAAGTGTTTTGCTATGATGGACTTCGAAGAGGCTGTCAATATTTTGGGAATAAGGATAGTGAGAAACAGAAGTAAAAGAATAATAGGACTTAGTTAGAATACTTACTTGGACCTGGTACTAAAGCGTTTTAGTATGGAGAATTCCAAGAAGGGGGAGTTACTGATCCAAAGTAATGCCAAATTGAGTAAGACTCAAAGTCCGAGTACCAAAGTCGAGATAGCAAAAATGAGCCAAGTACCATATGCTTCCGCAATAGGCTCGATTATGTATGCTATGACTTGTACTCGCCCTGATGTAGCCTTCGCTTTGAGCATGGTCAGTAGATATCAAGGGAACCCTGGCAAAGCACATTGGACCGCAGTCAAGAATATACTTAAGTACCTTCAGAGGACCAAGGAATGGTTTCTAGTCCTCGGTGAGAGAGATGACTTAAGGGTGCAAGGGTATAGTGACGCCAGTTTTAAGACCGACAGGGACAACTACCAACATGGACAACTACCGTTCGCAGTTGAACAGGGACAACTACCGTTCTCAGTGACTTGGAAAAGTTCCAAGCAAGAGACCGTGGCTGATTCAACGTGCGAATCAGAGTATATAGCAGCGAGCGAAGCGTCAAAGGAGGTGGTATGGTTGAAGAACTTCATTGGAGACCATGGATTTGTGCCAGCCATAAAAGAGCCCATGGAAATTTTCGGTGATAATTAAGGAGCGGTTTCCTTGACCAAGGAACCGAGAGATCATGGCAGATCTCGACATATCGACAGAAAATATCACTTTATTCGACATTGGGTGGAAGAAGGACTCCTCGTAGTGAAGAGGCTATTGTCGGAGGATAACCCAGCAGATTCGCTTACGAAGGGACCGAGTAGGGTTAAACACTTGCAGCACGCTAGGAGCATCAGGCTGAAGGACGATATTAGTTTAGATTATATAGCTTCGAAACGTGTAATAGATAAATGTAATTGACATTTGATGATTAAATAAAACAGTATTATTTATAAGTAAAGTTATTGTCTTATGTTGATTATTTACCTATTGTTTCACTTTGCATGTTTAGACTTCCTGAGTAATAAGATTATTCGAACGTTCCACAGTCGCTCATACTTTGGGAGTAGGTATGAAAGAAGATTGTCATGAATTGGTTTATAGATTGGCTAAAGTGTATTAGACATAGCAAAGGTTTGTTGCTACATTCTTGAGTGCTTATGAATAAGATTTGAGCATTGGATTAAACTCGTGCTTGTTGGCATCACTTCATGGAATTTATCACGAGTGATCACAAGACAATAATATCATATGGTCTTAAAACCTAGATATATGGTTTATTGTTTGCTTGTTGATTGTGCATTGATAATGTGTAAACGCATCAGTAACTTGATGTTATAAAATGCATTGTTGTGTATGATTTGATGAGTGAATGGTAAAGGCATATAAGTCGAAGTTTATCTGTTCCTTTTATCCTAAGAGGGTAAAAGCGATATCTTGGCCCCTTGATGATTTGGTTTGACTTATGTACCGGGCCTGGTCAGGACTGAATTGATGTGTTCAATTAAGTTCTATGTCATATGATTAGAGATCGAGAAACAAAATGTTGGAAAATAAGTATGACTATGTTCTATGTAATTGTCTGCACGATATCTAGAACGAAGGACTATACGATCCCTTACCTAAAGGACAAGTTATTGATAAGATCAGAGTTCAACAGCATCTTTGAGAGCTATAATTTCTAATCGGATTGTACTTACATTTGTAGTTACTAGACTTATCCAAGTGGGAGACTGTTGGATTAGTGTCTAAGCCCGTAACAATATTTGGTGTGTACTTGACCCGGTTGTGCATGGTCCTTTTGGGTTGCCTTCACTAAAGCAACAACATAGGACGATTCATGAAGAGAGAGGTTACTATGGTTTATTAATATATTAAAGGAGAAATCATATAGTTTAATTAATATTAGACAAGAATTAATTATGTGGCTAAAAGACATTAATTAAATAACGGGGACTTAAACTATCAAATGTGTGATGGTTGAATATTGGGCTGAGAAGGCTTATGGACTAGGCATGGACGAAATTAGGGATGTTTCCATCCTAATTTCGGCCATAAGGGCCCTATTCTAGAAGCTTCCTTAGATTGCTTAAGGCCTATGTTGTCCATTAGGGTTTTGACTAAAACCCTAGCAGCACAAGTATAAATAAGACCCCTAGGGCATCATATTTCAAAGACTGGAAACCCTAATAGTCTTCATAGCCAAATTTATGCCTCTTCCCTCTCTCTCAATTAGCATCCTCTTTCTTGTGGTGTTTGTAAGCCATTAGAGGAGTGAAATTTGTGACTTTAAGCTCCAAGACAAGAAGATTCAATCCATTGTTGAAGAGGTAATCATCTAGATATGTTTTCATATGTTAATTTCGAAATATGTATGTTAGATCTAGGGTTTATAAGTCTTGGATGAATTGCATGTACAATAGAGAAACCTAGATCCAAGCATTAGGGTTTGCATGAGCACATAGGATGTTCTTTTGGCTCAAACCCATCAGTACCACCACGGCGTGGTCATGAGGTGCCACGGCGTGGTAGCCAGTTTTGGTGAAACCCTAATCCTTTAGGCTTTGAGCCCTATTTAAAGGACATTATGGCTAGGGTTTCGAGGTCATTTAGCTTCCATCACCCTCTCAAGCACTAAAACCCTAACCCTAGCCTGTACCATTCTTGAAACTTCATTCTTCATACTTTGTTGGCATCTTTGAAGGAGAAGGAATCCCTTGGTGAGGATTATCATCTTGTAAGCAGCATATTCATCTTTTAGATTCTCTTCTAGACTTAGGTAAGTGTTCAACACTGAATCTTTTCTTTGATAGATTATTAGATCTTGGATTTGGCCCCTTTTCTTCATGTTTGGAGGGTCTTAGAAGATGAGATCTCATAAAGCTTGCAACTTTATGAATCTCCAGGCCATTTGAAGCATTTAACTCTTTAGATCTAAAGCATACTTGAGTTTTAAGGCCATGCATGGAATCTTGGCCCCTTTTTCCCTTGTTTTGCCCTAAAAATGGAAAGGAAATAAATTGTACATGCATGTCCCTAAAGCTATGATTTTTATGGTCCAGAAGGTGCTGGAAATCCTTCTGGAAACTTTGGATAAATAACTATAAGGATTAAGTTCTTAAAGAATGAAATGTGCTTTATGCTTCCATTAAGAACTTAGGGATTTGGATCTTTACTTATTGGCGAGGTTTAAAGGATAAAGTTGGAAACTTTATCCATCTAGGTTATGGTTTGGATCTAGTTTGAGCTTGGAAAATCCTGGAATGGGCTGGAAATTAGCTTAAGGAATTAAATCTTGCTGACTGATCCCCACGGTGTGGTGGAGCCTCACCACAACATGGTGATTGGGCTGAGCACGCCTTTTTTTTCGAATTTCAACCACAGCGTGGCCATGGATGGCCATGACGTGGCGGTCAGCTGCAAGTTTACTTTGACCATTGACTTTGACCCAAGTTTGACTTAGGGGCATTTTAGGTATTTTGATTAGAAGTTGAGCTTAAATGATTGTGATTGTATAGATGGTCAATAGAGTCAATATTTGGAGCAATGATCTGTGTGGCTATTTTTTCAGACTGAGAGGTGATTTTTCCTCATTGTACTCGTGGGTCGAAGGCACCAATGTCGGCCCACTAGGTTACATATCCTGGTTATAGGATGGTGTTATGCTAGTATATGACTTATTAGTAGATCTGTATGATTATTAGTACTTGATGGATATGTGTTTATGTTTATTTGTTACATTTGTCAACATATTGTGGTGGGGTTGAGGCGGTCATGCTTTGTGCTGGAGGCCAAGACACCTAGGGCGGTCCGGATAGGCTGTAGGCCCTGCGAGGCGGTCCATTCATGTCGAAGTCCCGTAGAGCGGTCCAGATAGGTTGTAGGCCCTGCGAGGTGGTCCAATCAAGTTGAAGGCTCATATTTGCATGATATTGTTTATTATATTGTGTGATGGTACTTTGGGAGAATCCACTAAGCTTTGGCTTACGATTTTAGTTTATTGTTTCAGGTACTTCAGAGGATCGTGGGAAAACAAATACTTGATCATTCACATCTTCCTATTTTCATGATATTGGATTTTGGGACACTCTGATATGACTACCTTTTAAACAATGGCTTTTCTTGTAATAATTATGGATAATGAAGTGCTTTTAAAAAATTAAAATTTTATGATTTTTGGAGTGTTACATATAAGACCATTCCTGTTCCGGGTTTAAAAAAATGGCTTTATCCGGGTTCCCGGTAATCCGGGTTTGGGTCCATCGGGTCCGGGTAAACCGGGTCTAAGAACCAGAGCCAGAACCAGTGTTAGGAACCGAAACTAGGGGTGAGCAAAACCAAACCCGGAAACCGAAAAACCGATAAAAACCGACAAAACTGAAACCAAAGCATAAACCGACGGTTTGTGTTTAGAATTTTCAAAAACCAAAATTCTCGGTTTGGGTTCGGTTTTTGGGTTTGGTAAAACCGAAAGAAACCGAACCGAACCGAATTTCATATATTATATGTATTCTATGAGTTATATATGTATATATATGTAGTTCTTGGGTTATAAACACAAACTAAAGCATTGCCCCACTGATTAACGCGTTGGGAGATTGTTTGAAACGGCGCAGGTTCGAATCTTTCTAGTGTCGTTTTTCTCGATTTATTTTGGCAATGAGTTAACTTCATCCCACATCGCCCCCATTACTAAACTCAGCCAATATTCTCTTCTATATAAGCTCGCCACCCTCTTTCTTTCTATTATCTCTAACTTTGATTGAGTACACATAGTTGGGATATCTAAATATCACTTGACCTCTCCATTATATAGTTGATGGTTGAGGTAGGATTAAGAAATAAGTTTGAGATATGGTTTGAATTATAAAACCGAAACCGAACCGTGAAACCGAAGTTTAAAACCGAAAACCGATAAACCGAACCCATTGGTTTGGGTTTGAATTTTCAAAAACCGATCATTTTCGGTTTGGGTTCGGTTTTAGGTCAAAACCGACCCGTGCACAGCCCTGACCAAAACCACTTTTAGGGGTCGGAACCAGTTTCTATGAAACATTTAAAACATGCATATCACATTCGTTTCAAATCGGATTGACATACGGTTTTTTCCAACTTGTAGTTTAGAGTTTGTACATGATTTTAGAATAAATTTGTCACTTTTAGTTTTATATTCATTGACTTACAGACACCCAAAGTCGAGCTATCAAAGGTGAATGTCTTTAGTTTTTCAGCTTTTTGTATTTTGTGAAAGTTTTAAAACATGAATATCTAATTCGTTTGAAGTCGGATTGACATGCAGTTTTTTCTAACTTCTAGTTTAGAGTTTGTACATGATTTTAGACTATAATTTTGTCATTTTTGGTTTAATATTCAATGACTTAGAGTTCCCTGTAGTCGGGATATCAAAGCTGAAAATTTTCAACTTTTCAGTTATTCGTTTTTACACTTTGAATTCTGTGAAAATGTTAAGACATGCATATCTCATTCATTTAAAGTCGGATTGACATGCGGTTTTTTCCAGAGTATAGTTTAAAGTTTATACATGATTTTAGACTATAATTTTGTCAATTTTGATTTCATATTCAACGAATTACAGTCTCGCGAAGTCAAGATATCAATATGAAAATTTTTAAAGTTCAACCCACTAACTAGTAAATGATTACCAAAAAATTCCGATTTTTTTGGGTTTTCCGTTTCTATACCCACTTTATCCGGTTCCAACCTACCTACTTTGATGTTTTCAGATTTTCCGGTTCTAGACCCATTTTACCCGGAACCGAACCATAACCGATTCCTATACACCGGTTCGGTTTACTATTCTACAAAATCCCGTTAACCTGTTCTGGTTCCATCCAGTCCGAGTTTGAACCAATTTTCATCCCTAGATGTGAGCATACCTACCTTGCTATGCAATTGAGATTTTCTTCACTTTTCATTTCTGTTTTCATGTTACTATTTATGTGTTTTACTTCTTTAATAACTTTGAATTTTCAATTATTGTAAATATTTGTAAAAAAAAAATTAAAGCTCTTATTAATCTTTCATATAACTTTGGCACTTCAATCATTTCGTAACAAATTTTGTCCAGGCCAATCCAACCCCACCCCAACGGCGCGCGGGGTCTTCATCTGGTTTATTAGTAAAAGCACATGGAGAAAAACAATTTCCCGAATTTAGACTATTAAACGGTAAGCAAATGATTTATATATTAACAATATCTTGTGCCATTTTTCGTAGAGATTAAGGTTTCAACCAATGGCGTTTTTTCTTTGTTGATTTCTTGTGGAATTTTGGGGATTTTTGAGGACTTTTGTGGATCCATTTTACTCATGAGAGTTCGGGTTTAAGTTTTTGATCCTGGGAGTCCTGAGGTTTTTCTTGATTTTTGGGCTATGTTGTTGGGCCCCTATAAAAAAAATTTAGTGCGCTAAATCTCCACTGAATAGAGTCCATAACGAGCCGAGCCCGAGCATGGCCAGGCTCGGCTCGGGCTCGTTTAAGTTATATAAGGCTCGAGCTCGAGCTCGGATCGATTCGAGCTTCCTTATACTGAGCTCGGCTCGAGCTCGTAAAGAATTATACAAGCTCGACTCGGGCTCGGGCTCGACTCGTTTTTTATCTGACGTGTCTAAATAAGCTTAAGCTCAGTTCGAGCTCGTTAAGAAGCTTGTTTACTAATACCCTAAATCCATAATTCCCCTAATATGTTTTTATTTTAATATATATAAATAATATTAAATTATATTATATAAAGGCTCGTTTAGGCTCGCGAACCTAGTCAAGCTTAATGACATAGGCTCGAGCTCGAGCTCGTTTAATAAACGAGCTTAATATTAAGCTCGAGCTCGGCTCGGGCTCGTTTAAAATCGATTTCGAGTCGAGCTTTTAACGATCCGATCTCGAGTAGCTCGCGAGTAGCTTGGCTCGTTTGCACCCCTAGTCCATAGTATCTATCACAATTAAGTATGAATAGTCTTTCTCTTATTCAAAATATTATCAAACCTCTCAAGTTTTTACTCTTCATCAAGTAAATCTCTTCATTTGGGATTGGGTGTCTAGATGATGCGATATTCCCAAACTTCAATTCACAAAGGTAGGGGAAATCGTGGATTATGCAGCACATTGGAGACATTGTCCGAGGCAGAGGAAAACGATTATCAGTATTTGCTATGGAGTTTATGGTGGATTTTGAGAACTCGGAATGACCAACTGTTTAACAAGGTGACCATATCTCTTTCTGATGTGGCTGAAAATACAAGTTATGCTTTTTTACACATGATTGCCACTCAAAATCAGGGATAATTAAGTAATTTCACATTTGTCTGAGTATTAGTTTTCTTACCTGACCAGTTTCTTCAAATAATCAAATATGAATATACTGGCCTTAAATACTAGAAATCGATGTCTTAGGTGATGGTTGCAAGTTTTTGTGTCTATGGCAATAATTTCTTTAAATAAAAATGGTTTAATTTTTTATTGTATAAATTATGTTGGTCGAGTATGGGAGCATTATTAAGTCTCGTGACCCACGGCATGAAATCCATATGGATCGGCCATGCACGCATGAAAGGATGTGACAATCTAATGAAACTTTCATAAAAATGAAAATTAAGCTCTAAATGAAATGAAACCATGGTTTTAGAAAAGAAATTCAAGACCTCTAGCGTGTTTTGAGGACCCCCTTCACGAGCATATATGATAGTGGTTCGTCCAGATAGCATACCGAAACAACCTGAAAAAGAAAAACGTACAAGTGTTGAAATGGATTTAAACCAAAGCAAAAGAAGGAAATATGTTGAAGAGATAGAATTCGTGCTATTGTAACATAGTTTGGATTAGGTAACAGTTATCTAAATTTGTATTTATGTTACTGATTAAAAAGCTAATGAGAAGTATAATATGATCCAAGATTGAATGTCATGAGATTAATTAATTCTAAAGGAATCGTCTATATTAATTATATGTTTATTGCAGTGAATTAAGCAATAGATTCCATTTATAAACAAAAATCAGAATCATATCTTAAATAAAGGATCCATATGTTATAAGACAATCCCGTAACTTTTGTATGCACTAGTTTCTACCCCAACTACGGTTTCCTACATTGTTAGTACTTAGTATAGAAGAAAAGAAAATTTTTATTATTGTTGAATTGAATAAAAATATGTAGAACGAGAAGGATATAAAATACTAAGAATAGCTAGGGAAAAATAAATTTTTATTATTGTTGAATTGAATTAAAATATGTAGAACAAGATGGATATAAATACTAAGAATAGTTAGGGCTGGCTAACATATTTAATTCTAGTTGGGCTCTAATTCCTAATAGATAATGACATTTAAAATAAAACCCGATAAGAACAAAATTAAATAATGTGTAATATGCGAGAATTCTTCGCTCCCCTCACATTAGGTATGAATATCAATCATATTCATCTTGCCTTTCATGTTGTCGAATTTGTTCTTTGGAAGCGCCTTGATCAGAACATTTGTAGTTTGAAGGAACATGTGACATATTCAAAATAATAGCATCATGTTTTTCCTTGATAAAATGACGGTCAATTTCCATGTGTTTCTTCGATCATGATGAATTGGACTTTTAGTAATTTCAATTGTCTCATTATTGTCACAGAAAATAGTCATGTTTATGCTCTTCGAAATCTTAAGCTCTTGAAGCATCCTTCCTAGCCAAATTCCTTGACACATAGCCCAAAGTTCAGCCTTTACACTACTTCTAGCTACGACCGATTGATTCTTACTTCACCAAGGGACAAGATTACCCCACACAAAAGTACAATAATCGGTTATAAATCGACCATCTACACTAGATCCTCCCCAATATGCATCCGTGAAGACTTTGACTTCTCGATTACACATCTTTTTGAAAAACAATCTAGCTCTCGGGTTCCTTTTTATATAATGAAGTACTTAGAATACAACATCCGAGTGTTATATTTTTGGAGAATTTACGAACCTGCTCACCATGCCTACTATAACCTCAATATCAAGTCTTGTATGAGCATGAAATTACGAACAAAAGATGGGGATGTTGAGATTATTATTAGTTGTTATTTAGTTTCCTTATTTTTCTTGTTTTCTTGTTCTTCAAGGACTTGGATCCTTATCTTATTAGGTTATATTAATATAAATACCTTGATGTAATCTTGTTTTAATTAATAAGAAGATCAGAAACTTTTCTTAGTCTAAAATTATTATGGTATCAAAGCAAATATTGGAGAATCAATCCTAGTGCTCGTCCACAATGGTTGACGATAAACCAGATTCGTCCAAAGGAGAAAAATCCATCATCAACATAACTTCACCCTACTTCCTCACCAGTTCTGATCACCCTGGACAATACTTTGTATGAGAAAACCTTCTGCGCGATGGGAATTATGGAGACTGGGAAAATGAGATGATCAACGCCATTTTTGCCAAGAATAGAATAGTGTTCGTCTATGGAACCCTGTCTATGCCGCAAGAAGATTTAGAAGATCTACCCAATTGGAAGATATGCAATGCGATGGTGCGAGGATGGATGGTGAGTTCTATGGAGAAAGAGATAAAGAGAAGTGTGAAATACGCCACCATTGCCAGGGATATATTGTTGGATGTCAATGAAAGATTTGGAAAAGAGAATGCTCCTCAAGCGTATGAACTGTGGCGTGTGATTACCACTATACAACAAAACAATTTGACTGCATCATCATACTACACAAAGCTAAGGAGTGTGTGGGATGAAATTCAGTCCATCAGTCAAATCCCTACATGTTCATGTAATAGATGTCTATGTGAAATCAACAAGGAAATCACTAAACTTCGAGATAAAGAGCAACTATATGGTTTCCTTATGGGGTTAATCGAAGAATTTATTGTTGTAAGGACTCAGATACTCAGCAGTAGCCTGCTACCTACTCTAAACGATGCATACCATCTTGTTAGCCAAGATGAACATCAATGACAGATTGGCATGTCACACGTCCCCAATTCGGAATATTTGGTGTTCCAGACAACAGGAAAATTGTTTCCCATCAAACTAATCAGGTTGGATCGCAATCAAACTTTAAACAAGACAACCGAAAATTCATAAAATCAGAAGAAAATTGGTGCACGCATTGTCAAAAGCCTAGTCATATGGTTGAAGGTTGCTTCAAATTAATTGGGTATCCGGAGTGGTGGAACACGAAAGGCACAAATAGAAAGAATCATACCAGTAAACAAAGAATGCAAGGTAAAGATGCAACAGTCGTAGAAGAAACAAGCCCTCCCATGATCACAAAAGAAGAATATGCAGATCCCGTGTGCATGCTAAGGTCTTCCAAGAAAACCAATAACATCCTAAGGAGAATATGAGTGGTAAGAATATTCCTAAGGTCTATATGACTAGTAAGATTAAAAACCTAATTTCTTGGATTATTGAATCTGGAGCCCGTGAGCATATTACTCCACGTGCATAATGATTGAAAGACCTTACAACTAATCAACATAATAGTTTTGTCACTATACCTAATGCTAAATCTATACTTGTTAAACACATTGGCAACTTACATCTAACTAATGATTTTAGTTTGAAAGATATATTGAATGATCCAAATTTCAATTGCAACTTGCTTTCTGTAAGTCGTCTTTCAAATGATTTAAATTGTTCCATAATATTCCTTCCAAAAACATGTTATATATAGGACTTACGTTCAAGGAACCTGATTGGGACGAGTAAGGAAAGTGGTGGATTATACTACTTGGAGTCGTTCAAAGAGAGTATGGTGGCAATGACAGTTTTGAATAAGGAGATGGTTTGGCATAGAAGATTGGGCCACGCTTCAGAGGGAGTATTGAAGAAATTATAACAAGTAGATGTAGGTAATTGTAATCAGTTTTGTGATTCATGTCTTAGAGCAAAACAAACCAAACTTCCTTTTTCCTATTAGTTTTTCCAAAACAATAAAGATTCCTGAGTTGATACATGTTGACATTTGGGGTCCATATCAAAAAGCTACTATAAATGAAGAACATTTTTCTTATCAATTGTTGATGACTATAGTAGAGGAGTTTGGGTTTATTTAATGAAAACTAAGTCTGAAGTAGGTCATTTTCTTATCACATTTTGCAACATGACTAAAACCCAATTTGATACAAAAGTTAAAAGTATTCAAACAGATAATGGTTCGGAATTTAAGTCTAGATGCTTGATGGAATTCTAAAAAGAACAAGGAATTATTATAGAAACTACATGTCCTTATACGCCACAACAAAATGGTGTAGTTAAAAGAAAATACATACATCTCTTGGAAATGGGTCATGCATTACGTTTTCAGGCATCGTTACCAATAGAGTTTTGGGGAGATTGCATCTTGATTGTAGCCTAAACTATCAACAAACTCCCTACCAAGGTCCTTGAAAACAAAACTCTTCATGAGATGTTACTTGGAAAGATACCAACATACAATCACCTATAGATTTTTGGTTGTTTTGCCTATGTTCATGACAGCATTAGAAAACGTGATAAATTTAGTGAGAAAGGTAAACCATGTGTATTCCTAGGTTACCCGATGGGACAAAAGGGATACAAGTTTTTCACTTAAAGAAAGAGAAGCAATTAGGAAATAAATTGGCGGAGTACAAGAACAAAGAGTAAACCAAGACACTCGAGCGAGTTTTTCATGGATCTGCTACCATCTCTCGAACATTCCACCACCGTTCATGTCGTTGTTCCCAATTCAGATTCCCCCCTCATGGTACATACCATCTCTCCGACATCTCTTATGATAAATTTTCTATGTCTCATCAAGCTTACCTTGCAGCTATCGCTTCTCATGATGAGCCTACAGTTACCAATCCAAATTAGAAAGAAGCAATGCAAAGAAATGCAAGCACTTGAAGACAATGGAACTTGGGTCATTCTTTTACATCAAAATGATATCAATGTTTTGCAAATTTAGTTCCTCAAATTTATATTATTTATTTCTAATTTATTTTAATTGAATAACTATAATTTAAATATAATACTTATTAGTTGTAATATTATGTTATCTATTAGATGATATTAATTGATCATTAAAAATAAAAAATAATTTATATGGTTTTAATTTATTTAAAATTTTAAATATGTTTTAAAATATAAAAGACCGTGACATTTTTTTATAAAAACTTATAATTGACATATATATCTTACAATACACATAGCATATATATAACACATGCATTTCTCGTTTTTAGTATCGGCTTTCTAGAGGTGGTTCATCCTTTGATGAAGATACAGAACGTCTTGCTTTTCATCTTCAAGTGATGCTATATTATTCCGTCTAAGCCAAACCCTCGTTGAAACCTCAAGATTTGAACTTGAGACCCTCCATATGGAAGCCCAAACCTTATCTCATTATCCAATGAGTCATCAATGTGATGGTTATAATAACACATAAAATCAACGTATATCTAATGGAATCATTTTTATATTTTGTAATATTCTACCACCTAGCTAGTTGTTTTTAACATATTGCCGTTCAAAAAAAATCTAATAGAAGACGACCAATAAATATTTATTTTTTTCATATATCTTTTTAATATTTCTATAAATACATGGTGTTATATATATATATATATATATATATATATATATATATATATATATATATATATATATATATATATATATATATATCATAAAAAGTTGATTTAATAAAATTACAATTAATTAAAGCTAATCATATACGGAAAAATATTTTGTTATAATTTTATGGACATACAATTTGTAAAGTTAATATAACAAAAACATACATATTTTTAAAATATTTAATATAGATAATGATTTTAATAATCTGCATGAATTACAAAAGATATACTAGTTATATACTTTTTTTGGTATTATTCGATCCATTTTTTTGACCATTGCAAGTGTGCCGTTATGGTTTGGAGATACTCTAAACATAGCAAAAATTTAACGACACCAACGTCATAAAGAGTAAAATGTCAAACTCCTGCATTGATTTCATCAAACCTAAGTAAATATAAATTGAAGCACCCATCTACCCATTCAAGACATGCAGAAAAAAAATGCCTTCCTTAAGATTTATTCTCGTACTTCTTATATCACTAACTCCATTTTCATCTTCACAACAAATTCAAGAAACCTTCCATCAATGTCTTTCGAACATCCAAACCCCCAACTCTTTCTTCACCAAAAACGACACTAACTTCATCTCAATCCTCAATTCCCGGGCCATAAATCTCAGATTCACAACCCAATCAACCCCAAAACCCGAATCCATTTTCACCCCATCAAACGAATCCCACATCCAATCCGCGGTTATTTGTGCTAAAAAACTCGGGATTCATATTCGGATAAGAAGTGGTGGGCATGATTATGAAGGAGTGTCCTATACATCGGTTACGGGTCCCACGTTTGTTGTCATTGACTTGTCAAAGATGCGAGCAGTCAACGTTGACTTGGCGGATAATTCCGTTTGGGTTGAGGCGGGGGCCACAATCGGTGAGGTTTATTATCGGGTGGCGGAGAAGAGCAAAACGGTTGGGATTCCGGGGAGTATTTGCACGAGTTTGGGGGTGGGCGGACTTGTGTCGGGAGGCGGGTACGGGTCGTTGATGAGAAAATACGGGCTTTTGGGGGATAACGTGATAGACGTGAGAATTGTTAATGCAAATGGGAAGATTTTAGATCGAAAATCGATGGGGGAGGATGTTTTTTGGGCAATACGCGGTGGTGGTGGGGGTAGTTTTGGAATTATTGTTTCGTGGAAACTCAAACTTGTACCTGTACCTGCCACTGTCACTGTTTTCAACGTTCCAAGAACATTGGAACAAGGCGCTACCAAGATTCTTTACAAATGGCAACAAGTGGCACCAAATTTCGATGAGGATCTTTTTGTCAGAGCCTTTATTAGTCGTACAAGTGATAAAACACTAAGTACAACTTATCAAGCGTTGTTTCTCGGTAGGGGAGACAGACTGTTGGAGATTATGAATGCGGGTTTTCCGGAATTGGGAGTAAAAAAGGAGGATTTTATCGAAATGAGTTGGATCGAGTCGGTTATGTTTATCGGGGCGTACCCTTTAAACACCCCGCCATCTGTCCTCCTTGATGGAAAACCGAGGTCTTTGAATTATTTCAAAGCAAAATCGGATTTTGTGAAGGAAGTGATACCGGAATCGGGGTTAGAAGGATTATGGAAAATAATGTTGGAAGAAGGAAGTCCTTTTATCATTTGGAACCCGTACGGCGGAATCATGAGCAAGATTTCGGAATCATCTATTCCGTTTCCGCATAGGAACGGAATTCTTTTTAAGATTCAGTACTATAGCTCGTGGATGGATTCTGGAATGGAGGACAAGTATGTAAGTATGAATCGGAAGGTTTATGAGTATATGACAAAGTATGTTTCAAAGTCCCCAAGAGAAGCTTATGTGAATTATAGAGATCTTGATCTTGGAATAAATGGAGAAAGTAATGTTAATTGGGGAATTAACTACTTTAAAGATAACTTTTCTAAGTTGAGGAAAATTAAGAGCAAGTTTGACCCTTCAAACTTCTTCCGTCATGAACAGAGCATCCCTGTTCTTAAGTGACAAACTTGTGAAACCATATAGTTAGAATAAATAATGGGTTTAATGTCATGAATCTAAATAATGGTCAGTTTGTGAAACTATTATTGGTATTTTATTTAAACCATTTTGACATTCAATGCAGCAAAATTATACATATGGGGTGTGTTATACATGCATTTTTTAGGAGCTTTTAGCTTTTAGATTTTAAGAAAAAATTCAAATTAAAAAAATAAAGTTTGTTCGGTAGTAAGAGCTTCTAGATTTTAGCTAAAATAGAAAGCTCTAAATCCAAAAGTTATTTCAAGTTTAGGCTATGTTTGGCGTGCTAGCTGAAAAACTAGTTGTTAACTGAAAAGCTAGCTAATAGCTGAAAGGCTAAAAATCTAGCTGATAGCTGAAAAACTAACCGATAAAAAATGACGTTTGATAAAACTAGCTAAAAAGCTAGCTGAAAAATATGAAATAACATAAAAGGACATTTAAAAGTATGTGTTTTTATAATTAATAAAAGGTATATTTGGAAATTTTTAAAAATGTTCTTAAAAAACTAGTCTAAATAGCTTTTTAAAAAACTACTTTATAAGCTACTTTTTGGTTTGCCAAACATGACAACTTAAAAAAACTCTGAAAAATAAACTAGTTTTTCAGCTAGCTATGGAACGCCAAACACAACCTTAATAAAAATTGCTTTTAAAATTTTGCAAACCGACTTAATTACCATTTTTTAAATCAATGGCATGTTTTAGATAAACTTTTTTTTGTGTAATTTTACATGTTTTAGAAGTTTCGAACTAGTTTTGGTAAACACGTAAACAAATAAAAGGTATAGCTTTTGCTTACTTTTTGCTTGTCGAACATGCTCATTGTGTGCACATTGCATCCATGTTTTTTTTAAATAATATTATTATTAAAATAATTTTATTATTCCTGGATATTATTATAATGAAGGGAATGGAAGTTTGTTTGTGATGATGCAGAATAGCAAATACACCGCTTCCTCCATATCAAGCCACATGCAAATATACATTCGTCATCTTTACTGGATTTGTGGTCATGAAAGAAGATGAAGGCCTCTTTGCATATGCGCTTAAGGGACATTGTTGTCATCGTATTCACTGCTTCCTCCATCTTCGCATAAAGAAGTCAATTCCATTGGTTATAATAATAATAATAATAATAATAATAATAATAATAATAACATTTAAATCATTATTCAAAATTTTTAAATCTACATGGATATCATGTGGACACATGCACAAATTTTTCCATTTCAAATGTCATCTGGAAATAAATATTCTTTTACTCGGTTAAAATTTACTTTGATGGTTATTGAAAGTATTTTATAATGATAACCATAAATAATGAACTATGGATTATGTCTTTCTTCTTTTTCATTTTTTAAAAATAGTTTGCGGCACCCATTAATCCTACTCATAGATCTAGATATTTTTCAACCATAGGACTTCAACAATCAACCAATTGGTTGGGGGCACCTCTCCAACACGCATGATACAATTATGATATAAGTAGGGTTATTTATTATTTGGATAAAACCGAATCGAATTGTACAATTGTTTAATTTGAACTGGACTATTTGGTTTGAATATTCGATTTTTAAATAAGTTTTCAACGAAGCCAAATTAATATTTTTGATTTTGGATTGGTTTCGATTTATAAAATAAAAACCGAATAACAATTTATTATTTATATATTTGTGCTTTTTGTTTTAATACCCATCTTTTAATTAATTACTAATTTACTAAATTGTATTTTTAAGTAGACCAGAAAGCGTACCCTAACAAAAAACAATCATAATATGTACTTTCAAATGTTTTTATCTATAAAATATTAAATTGTAATTTATTTTTCTTAACAGTTGTTTAGTAAATTTTAGTTCGCACTAAATGATTTATTTTTGTTTAAAGTTGACTAATATTCAAGTTATATAATTTTTTAAATGTTCACCTCTTGAAAACCGAATTATAAAAACCGATTCAAGTGAATTGTAATTTGATTGTTTCGAATCGAATTTAAGTTTAGTTTTGATTATTCGGATCCATGTTTAGAAAACCGACATCAATTTTGATTTACTTAATTAGATCAGATCGAATTTCGAACTGATTCATCCAAACGAACACGCCTAGCCATAAGCTCTTTGGTTTATATACATTATGCATTATATCTATTTATGACACCAATGAGTCATTTATATGTCATTGCATTTCTTATCCCTTGGACGGACGGTTTAAACTTATAACTAATTATGATTATGATGATTTTTTTATTGATAATCAAAATAATCATATTTGGAGAACCCTATAAAATTTTGTAAGAAAAATAAATGTAAAATCACTTGTCTATTCATATATTTAACCAACATGTTTAAAGAGGCATGCAATGAATAAATTTGTTGTTTTTTTCTTTCAGGTTTTTGTGTTTAGGAGGCACACACAGTGGAAGAGGTGCATGAAATTACCCACAAAGTATTTCTGGATGTTGATATTGATAAGCAACAACTAAGGTATGATTTTAATTAGAACATCCACAATGCACATTTTAATGGAAGAGTTAAATGATGTGGCATGCCTAATTGGCATTCAATGGATTATAGTGTATCATTGTGAGATGTCATGTTGGTGTATAATGGATTTGGAGTTCAATGTTCATTGAACTCTTTAATAGCCATTGAATTTCTCTATGGGAAAAATCAAAAATTTTAATTATTAAAAATATATTTTATTGAAGTTCATAGAGTTCAATGTATTGTAATAAAAATCAAGGTAGAGTTGTCTAGAAAGTAAATTGATGATATATCGGTCCATTAAATTCTAATAAGTTCAATGCATCATGGATGTTCTTATGATTAATAGAGAAATGTCAATTGCACCTTAGTTTTTTTTTTTTTTTTTTTTTTGACAAGGTTTATGAATTTAAAATCATGTTGCTTAAAATCATACAAAAAATTATGGGTAAGCCTTCAGTTGTGTTTAGTTACGGAATAACAATTTTCGTTTTTCGTTTTCCATTGTTAGAAAAATGAAATAAGTTTTCTTTTTCATTTTTCATTAGAAAATTTATAAAACACGTTTTGCTAAAACTTATTCATTTTTATTTTCTGTTATAGAAAATTAGAAAAAGTATTTAGATGTATATTTTTTTATTGGTTTTTCAATTTTAGAAAACGGTGGTAGTGATGGGGGTGGCAGCGGTAGAGATGGGGGTGGCAATGGTGGCGATCATGGCGTCTGCAGACACCTTAGGGATGGGTTGGTGGGGGTGGTGGTGATGATGATGGAAGCGGTGGCAGTGGTTTGGTGGTGATGGCAGAGGTGGTGGTAGTGGTGGGTAGTGGTGGTGGTGATGGTGGGTCGGTGATTGTTATAGTGGTGGTGGTGGTGATGGAAGCAGTGGCAGTGGTTTGGTGGCGATGGCAGGGGTGGTGGTAGTGGTGGGTAGTGGTGGTGGTGATGGTGAGTCGGTGATTGTTATAGTGGTGGTGGTGGTGGTGGTTGATGGGTGTGTGTGTGTGTGTGTTTGTAGGGGTGGGATGGGGGTGTTGGGGATTGGGAGTGGGCGGGTAGGGGGGACGGTGGCATGTGGGTGCGTGTTTATATTTTAGAAAAAATTTGAATTAGAAAAATGTGAAAAACAATAATTATCAATTCTCTAAAATTTTCTAAATTCTTTGAAATTTTGGAAAACGGAGCATATTTTGTGAAAATTTTAGAAATTTTTTCTAGAAAATTCTTATTTTTCTTAGAAATTTTTTTCCGGAAAACAACTCATTTTTCCGTAACTGAAGACACCCTTAATATTCTACTTCACATTTTTTTATTGTTAAACGGAGATCAAAACTAAATATTTTGGAAATGCAGACATTAACTAAGAGATTAACTATCAATATTATTACATAAACTTCATCTAATTAACAAATAGTTCATTGATTTTTGTGTTTTTTTTTTTTTTTTTTTTTTTTGAAAATTCCTGCGCTCTGTGCACAGGTAATGGTTCTTATGGACCTTCATGATTTTGTATGTGTTAATAGTAGTAGTAGACACTGTGAAATAGAACAAAACGATGTGATGTTGTGCTCATAATCTAAGTTGATATTGCATGGTTTGTGTGTTTCACTAATCCTATGACCGAAGAATTCCAGTTAATGATTTCAGACTTTGTGCCATTTCAGAACGAAAGAGGTAGCAGTAGATGATCTGATAGAGCTTGTGGAACTAATAGTTGCTTTAAACATTAGGGTATGGATTATCTTTCTTTTTTTCTATTCTTACATGCAGTATATTCGATCATTTCCATTGGAAACCATTTTTCTTAAGTTTCAATGACTTTACCCAAATATAATTTGTTTCTTTTACTCATTTTGCAAAGCAACATAATGATGCTCATGAATGTGAGGTTGTAGACCTCATGATGGAGATATCAACTTCTCTAATATTTTGGCATGCTTGATTATATATTATAAAGATGAATATGAAGCTTAACTCTTTGTGGTGAGTGACTAATAATTCAATTGAACCATAGATATTTTATTCAATTTTCATTTATTTGTGTTAGATAGATGTTCTTTGCTTCTAATTGCAAGTCTGTGCGCTTTGTTTTTTGAGGTTAAATGTATTCCGTCTTTTTCCATGTCTTGTCTTCCGGCTTCATTAATAAAAAATAAATAAATAAAAGTCCCTGTTTCAATTAACTCCTGGGTATGTCATCTCCTCAAGGAAAATACAAATTGTTGAAAACATTATATTTACAAAAACAAAGTTGCTTCATAAAAACAAACACTTAAACATACCAAAACGTGTTTTAAGTGACAAAAAAAACAGCATGACACAACAATAGAAATAGAAACAGAAAAAAAAAAAAACAATTCCATCATTTCCACGTGTACCATAAACATTAACTGATTAAGCACGCCTTTTACTGAGCCTCCATGAATTTGGCTCATGGTATCGATCATAAAGGGGTTCAATTCGTTCTTGACGTTTGCGTTTGCTCATTTTAGTAGGATCAGAAACCTTAAAGAACCTAGGAGCTAACTCAACCAGCCACTTCGGATCAACCACAGTAACTTCACGCATGTACTCTTTTGTTGTCATAACTAACTCATGGTAAATCACCCAATCTGGTTGCCTTTGAAACAGAGCACTACTTGGGTGTATATAAACCGGTTGATTCTCAACTATAGTTCGATAACCTTCTTGTGGATCCTTCCTTGCAGCATGAAAAAAGAACCCAGCTGTTATTGCCTTCCTTATCTTTGTAAAATTCTTCCCAGCAGTCACAACATCCAGCTTGTACCTGAATAACCAAAAATAGCAATTTAGTAAACTTAAAAAAAAGGTAACAACATATATAGCAATCCAGATTAAGTAAGAAAGAGAACATACTTGTCCATTATAGAAAGAAGCTGTTTCCTAACATCTTGTGCCCTTCTCAAGGAACGTGACTGAACAAAGTTCTCAAAACACCAAGGCCCAGAAAAATTCTTAGCTTTCCAAGCTTCATAAACAGCCAACAGAGTAAGATGATCACCTTCAGGTTGAAAAAACTTTGCTCTTTTTTGATCAGCTTGAGCTTGCTTCTCTCTAGGTCTATAAAAAATATTCCCAGTTTGAATCATAGCAATAATAGTCAAAATCTCATCACTACACCCCAAGTCAACGCTCGCAAGAAGCATCTTTGACAAAGGAGGTTCAAGAGGAAACTCTGCCATTTTTCTCCCTAATTTAGTCAAAAGCCCTTCTTCATCTAAAGCTCCAAGACTATACAACTGTTCCATGGCAGAAATCAAAGCTTGTGGAGAAGGCGGATCCATGAAATCGAAAGATAAAAGATCATTAATCCCCATTGCTTTTAAGGTCAAAGTAGTCAACCCGAGATTAATCCGTTGAATTTCCGGAATCGAAGTGGGAGACATTTCGTTATTGAACGCGCTTTCGGTATAAAGCCGGTAACATTTCCCGGGACCCGTACGACCCGCCCGACCCGCCCGCTGCTTCGCGGATGCTTGCGAAATCGGAGTAATCACAAGCGAATCAAGCCCTTGTTTCGGGTTATAAACGTTCTGTTTCGCAAAACCAGGGTCAATAACGTAAAATATCCCGTCAATAGTCAAAGAAGCTTCCGCAATATTCGTTGCTACAACCACCTTCCGTTTCCCCGGTGGGGCCGGGTCGAAAATTCTCGATTGCATTTCACTCGGAAGCGCGCTGTAAACCGGTAAAATAATTAACTCGGGTACGTTTTTACCTAACCCTTTCATTCTCTCGTACAGACACTGACACGCGTGGTCGATTTCTTCTTGACCTGTTAAAAAGACCAAAATGTCCCCCTCGGGTTCTGTCAAGTGGATTTGCATGACTGTGATGAGAGCTGCATCGAGGTAATCGGATTCCGGTTGTTTCGTGTAGAGGATTTCAACGGGAAATGTTCTTCCGGGAATTGTGAAGATATTACACGAGAAGAAATACCCGGAGAATTTTTCAGCATCTAATGTTGCTGAAGTGACAATTAATCTAAGATCAGGTCTTCTTCTGATAAGTTGTTTTAGTAAGCCGAAGAGAACATCTGTATGGATTGTTCTCTCGTGTGCTTCATCGAGCATGATGACTGAATACTGAGATAAGTTTTCATCGATTAAGATTTCTCTTAGAAGCATTCCATCTGTCATGTATTTGATAACTGTTTCTGGACCTGTGCAATCTTCAAAACGGATCGCGTATCCGACTTCTTCACCCAATCGACACCCGAATTCTTCTGCAACTCTTTTAGCAACAGACATGGCTGCAACTCTACGGGGTTGTGTACACCCGATTTTACCCCTGGTGGTGTAACCGGCTTCTGCTAAATACTGAGTCACCTGAGTTGTCTTCCCGGATCCGGTTTCTCCGATCACCACCAACACCTGGTTGTCATGTACAGCTTGAACCAATTCCTTCTTCAATTTGTAAATCGGTAAACTTTGTCTTTGTTCTTGAAGAGAAAGTTTTGACCTTTGACCGAAAGTCAACGCTTTACCAAAAGCATCTTTTTTCCATTCGGGCATGTCGTATGCGGACAATCCTACCCCTCTGAGTTCTTGAGCTAAATGTCGTTCGCCTGTCTCTGGCATTGGGTCTTCCCATGGACGATTGAGATCTTTTGGAATGGAATCAAGCATTGTTCTTTGTTGTTGTTCTCTTACTTCTCTTCTTTCTTTTATAAGAGCAGATTGTAAAGCTGCTGCTCGGCTTAAAGAACCTTCTGGATTTTTAAAGATTTTCACAGGTGACATGTCCATGGAGTATCGGCTTTGACCTTGTAGAAAAGCAGGTTCATCTTCGTTTAACTCAACTTCAAGTTCTTCTTCAGCTCCTTCTTCTTGGTAAAGCATTCCATCTGTTTCTTCATCATACATTGGGTACTCTTTTACACTTAACACCCCTGAAGCTATCAATTGCTTCGCTTCCCATCTTTCTGGAGAACTCATTCTTTTCAAAGGTCTGCGTGAAGGCACACCAACATCTTCTTCTGTGATTCTGATTCCTGAAAGTCCTGTTCTTGTTGTAGGGATGGAAGTGTTCGAGACATTTGACGGATTTGTCCTTGAAGATTCATCATCTCCGGTTTTCTTCAAAGGTAACAGATCTTTACCAGTGTTCTGATCCACATCTCTCATGGAAAGAGAAAGCTTTTGACCTGAAATTGAGATTACTTTGACAAATACTTCTTGATCTCTTTTGACTACATCTTTTGCATTGGGAATTCTCCTTGTAGCCATTTGTGAGACATGAACTAGACCTTCTTTTCCCTTGATTTCATGAAGCTGAACAAAGCAACCACTGTCCATTACCCTAGAGACTCTACCTTTGTAGACATGGTATAATTCTGGTTCATCTGATTGTCTCCCATAACTCTTCCTCTCTCTTCTGTTTTCCTCTTCTTCTTCTTCTTCTTCTTCATCTTCCCTGTGTCTTTCTCTACCTCTGTCATCTTCTCTATGCTTTTCTCTACCCCTGTGACTACCCCTATCATCTTCTTCTCCTCCTCTTCTTCTTCTGTCATATCTGTCATCATTCTCCCTTCCCCTGTGTCTATCTCTCCTATCCTTATCCTTATCCCTATCTCTTCCTCTACCTCTGTCAATGTCTCTATCTCTAGAATCTCTCCCACCATCTTGTTGTGTCCTCTCTCTGGCTTCCATCTCAATCTCTCTTTCCAACTCCTTAACTCTATCCTTAGTATCTCCAATATTCAAAGCTGGAAAACTCGACTTTGGTACATTATCATCTTTCTTGCTATCAGATTTAGACTTCAGTTTTGGAGGCAAAATCGCGTGAATGATCTTCAACAAAGTGTGAACAAAGTAATCAGGCATCTCAGCCCCGTTTTCCTTCAATTTAGCATCGAATTCATCAACAGTTTCGCATTTCCTGCCTATCTCAGTGATGAATTCAGCCAACACTTTGTCTCCAAACCCTAAGTGAGATTCAAGCTCAGTGCACACCTTGGATACCAGTGACAGATATTCGAGTTTTTTCAAACTCGGTTCCTTCTTTGTTTGAGACACCATCTCCAGATGAAACAGATATAATACAACGGGAATTGAAATTCAGATGAATGTGTGGAGATAGGGGTTGTTTGGTGTGATCTGAATTATTCATACATATGAATGGCAAAGAGGCTATGGAAAATCTGCATCCGAATAAAAACATGGTGTTTGGTTAGACATTTGAATAGTTAAGCTGAATAATAAAAATGAACATTTTAACCTTTTGAACTATTTTCTTCAGATGCATATAATACAATCTTTTTAGTAAGCATGTGAAGTGGATATAATGTATAATTTGCAGAAAATTAGAATGTAAAAGTAAAATCGTTACAATTTTGGATAGACATTGATGAAATAATGTATACAATTAGATCTGTTCTTGAACATGTGAATGAAAAAATGTTGCTGCTTTAAAGGAAAAAACACACATTCAGTATGAATGCACATAATATACATGAATCCTGATCATTGCTAGTATGATATTTAGCTATCTTGCAAATAAATGAGGAGATTTTTGCTTTGAAATACATATATACAAATCAGTAACTGTGAAACTCTAATTTCATGCTAAATGCTATCAAACCTATATAGGTATGTTACTTGAAAAGGAACCGATAGAGAGTAAAGATATCCAGCATTCAATAGTATATTCAATAGCATACTCAATCCAGCCAGGGAATCATACGATTCGAACTTCATAAACTTTTCAGCAAAATCAACAAATAATTTCATCATATGTGGAGGATAATTTCAGAACTTTTGCATCAGAACATAATTCGACTCAGCAAAAACAAGAACTAAAGAACATACCTCGACTCAGCAAAATTTTGCATCAGAACATAATTTCATAAATTTTATATCAGACATAATTCCATCAAATAATTTCAGCAAAAATCAGCAAACAATAGCCAGATTTCAGCCAGAAATCGGCGATTTCAGTGTATTTGAGGAGAGAAAAAAGGAAAACAGAAGAACGGCACATACCTGAAGAGAAATCTGCTGTGCGACGGTGGCGCGGGAGGTGTGGGAGGGTGGCGCCGGAGATGCGAAGGTGGAGAACCGATATGGAAGAGTGGAGCGTCGGAGGTTTGAGAGAGAAGAGGCGTCGATTAGGTTAGGGCAATTTTGGAAGCGTGTTTGTTTTTTTTGTTTTTTTTTTTTTGGTTCAGATACATTTTACATCTCATTCAGTCTGATCGTTTTTTCTTATTAAGATGGTGTACTAACATGGCCTAGTTTTTTTTTATAATAAAATTTTAATTAACATAACATAGCCTTTATTTTTAATTAATAAAAAAATAAAACACATCAAATTTTATAACTTGTTTTTTTGCTTTATTTGACTATTATCGATTAAAATATTTTTTATTTTTTATAATCATAAATAAAAAATAACAATAATTATAGAAAATATTTTTGTTCACTGTTTATATTAAAAGTGTTTATATTTTTTTATTATCTTAAAATAATAAAAACTCATTATTTATAATAATATTTTATAATAAAAAATTAGTATAAATTGTATTGTTAGTGGATGTAAAAATTAGATTTAATCGGATAATATGGTTGAAAGCTAGAAAAAACTAGTTTTTTTGATATATAATTTGATTGAATTTGATTATCGATAAAAAAAATTATAAAAATAAAAACAAAACAATCAAGGATCTTAATTGGACGGGGAAAAATTAGATGATGAAAATATATGTCATTTGCATGTTGTTTATGTTTATGTTATTAGCTATTATCATTGGCAATTTAATTTTTAAGAAAATCCGGTGTGGTTAATCCTAATAATGCACGTAACTCAGGGGATCATATCCCGAATAAAGAAAGAGCAAGAGTAACAAAAAAATGAGGAAACCGAGTAAACTACAAAATTGATCATGTTTTTTTTTTGGAGTCTAAAAGGTTTTCAACTTGTAAATATAGAGTGTTTTATAGAGTTTGGTTGTGGTTTAGATTGTTAGAGTTAAATCATGTGTGTTATAATCTATTAAGCTTGGTAAAATGCTCATTTTCTCCTCAAATTTATACTTTTATTAATTACGGATATCATTAATTTTAATTTTAATTAATTAATAAACCAAACCTTATCCTCTTCTTCTCAATAAACAATCACAATACCTCACTTTCACCTTCTTCGGAAAAAAAAAACCCATTCACCCTCTACACACATAACTACGGATATCATTAATTGTAGTTTTTGATGCTCTTGGTTTCTTCTTTGCTACTAGATCTTTTAGTCGGTGTTCATATTCTTATATTGCTTACTCATGTGATAATCCTTCCTTGATAGGATAGAAACATATTAATTACTGTCTTGTTGCTTCATTGATAAGATAGAAATTGATTAAAAACATATTACTAAACCTTCTTATGTTGCTTTTCCATATGGAATTCAAACTGCTAACTCAAATGAAATTCGCAAAAAATAATGGCATAAAGCGTATTTAGTTATCCGGATTAAACGAAAATCAGTTTTTGAGAAATAAGTTTGGCTGGTTCGACCAGGTTAGGACCACGTAGCCTATACCACTTACTAATTTAAATTACGAAAACTTGAAAAAAAAAGTTGAAAATTAAATTAAACTAGATGCAACCTGTTTATGCATGTTTATATTTTTTATCCCAAAATATGTCACGAACCGAACTGATTTTGAGGAAAATCATTTTTCACTTTATCCTAAATTCGAATCGGTTAAAAATTGATCCAGAGTATTTCAAAACTGATTTTGTGTCCCTCCACTAAAATATATCAACATGTTAGCAATTCTCGACGCGGCAAGAACCCAACACAAAAAATGGGTTTGGGTTGAGATTTCTGACCCGTCAACCCGCCAAATAAACGGTTCGTGTTCAAGTTAGTTAGTTAGTCTGTGGGTCAACCCCCACCAACCAATTTAATTTTTTTATTTTATTTATTTTTAAAGGATATTACCGTTTTAAAGTATGCTCCCTCGGAGGTGGTTCGCCATTTGGTAACGACAAGAATACATTTTACCTTACATTTGCAAACGTTGTTGCATAACCTCCTTTTGGCCACCTTGAAATTTGAGAAGATTTGAACCTAAGACCTCCATATGGGAAGATTCACTGTATGATATATTAGATTTATATTATGTGACTATGTTTACCAGCTTCTGCATGTTGTGTGTTCTGAATCAAATTAATCTTCAATATTATGCAAATAATATTTGTGTTCACGAGTCAACCCACCAACACGAATTAGACCCACAAACCTACGAACTTTTATATATAAACATGTTAGACGAGTCGTGTCCTTTATGTATACAACCCGCCAACCAATAACCCCCACCAACCATTTTAATTTTTTTATTTTATTTATTTTTAAAGGATATTACCGTTTTAAAGCATGCTCCCTCAAAGGTGGTTCACCATTTGGTGAAGACACGAATACATTTTGCCTTACATTTGCAAACGTTGTTGCATAACCTCCTTTTGACCACATGAAATTTGAGAAGATTTGAACCTAAGACCTCTATATGGGAAGATTCACTGTATGATATATTAGATTTATGTTATGTGACTAGAGTTGATTAGTTTCTGCATGTTGTGTGCTCTGAATCAAATTAATCTTCAATATTATGCAAATAATATTTGTGTTCATGGGCGGATCCAATATAGAGTCCGGGGTAGCCCGGGATACCCCTCAAAAAAATTTCGGTAGTGTAATTTTTTTTAGCAAAATTTTGTTTTATATAGTGTATATATATGTTTCCCTTCACTTACAAAATGAAACAAACATGTAGTTTGTTGGAATAAGGCGTTAGCATATTGAAGTAGAGGTCTAAGGATCAAATCTCCCTCCTTACATGTTCTTTGTTTACCTTTTATTTTTATTTTCTCAGCTATTCTATCCCACATCGTCAAACACATGTAAATTTAGCCAATTTATTTGTTTACCTTTTATTTTTATTTTCCCAGCTATTCTATCCCACCTCGCCAAATACATGTAAATTTAGCCAATTTGTCTATTATATTAACTTGTTATCTTCATGCTTCATTTGATATCTACTTTGATTCCCACATCTATTCAAGTATCAAAAGATACTTGAACTTCATGTTTATATAACATGACTTTAGGTTATCTAAGGATTCAATTAAGGTTTAGGTTTAAAACCGTAACCGAAGTACCTCGAAAAAAAATTAGGCCATCCGAATTTTTTTTGGGATACCTCTTTACTTTGACCCTGACACCGCCACTGTTTGTGTTCACGAGTCAACCCACCAACACGAATTAGACCCACAAACCTGTGAACTTTTATATATAAACAGGTTAAACGAGTCGTGTCCTTTATGTATACAACCCGCCAACCAATAACCTGGCAACCCATGACAAGAATAATTATGTGGGTCATGCATATGTTTGACGTATAATATTGCCACCCCTAGGCCTTAGTATTTTTAGACTAATAGCTTGGTCCTGGCTGCTAAAAAAGTTTGGTACTTCTCAAGAAAATAAAATAATAAAAATTTATTAAATATAATAATAATCTATAATAAAAAGTTGGTTTATATTGGATTGTTAATAGGTAGGGTTGTAAACGAACCGAACGAACACGAACGAGGGTTTGTTCATGTTCATTCGTTTAAGTTAGCCGAACAAACATGAAGAAATAAACGAACGAGTTTTTTTGTTTAACAAATTACCTTGTTCATGTTTGTTTGTTTATATTCGTAAACATGTTAAACGAATATAAACAAACGAACGTAAACGAAAAAAGATAAACAAATACAATTAAACATATATGAACATAAACGAACATAAAATATAGTAATATAATAAAATACAATTGAATATATATGAATATAAATAAATATAATAGGTGAAAGAAATTAGGTTTAAATGGATTGTGAGGGTTTAATATAGAAAAACTAACTTTTTTTAATATATATATATATATATATATATATATATATATATATATATATATATATATATATATATATATATATATATATTAGGATTAAATTGAGTTGTAGATAAAGCTTATACAAAAATAGGGACAGACAATCAAACACCCTAATTGGACTGTAAAAAAATTAAATGATGAAAATATATATTTTATTTGCATGTTTGTATGTTTAAGTTATTAGCGTTACCGACCCGAATTTTAAGAACTTCAACCCGACTTAGCCCAATATTGCACGTAATCTAGGGGAAGAGAACTAGTAAACTGCAAAATTGGTCTTGTTGTTTGAGTGTTTTTGGTGGAGTCCAAAAAAATCTCAACTTGTAAATATGATGCTTTTAAAAGAGTTTGGTTGTGGTTTAGGTTGATAGAATTAATTTATGTGTGTTATGGTTCGTTAAGTTGGTAAAACGATCATTTTGCCCTCAACTATTTATCTATTTATTAATTATTGATATTGATATTGATGGGTTTTATGCATAAGAAACAATACTATGTGCTCATACAAACCCTAATGCTCGAATCTAGGTTTCTCTATTGTACATGCTTTGAATCCAAGACTAATAAACTTAGATCTAACATATTATAAACTGAATTAGGGTTTAGAGAATTACCTTTGATTGTTATATTGCAATAACAATCAAATCCTTGCTTCGATTGGCTTTAGAAAACTTAGTGCCTCAAGTGATGCACCTCTAATGGAGTCGCAAACACCTTATGCAACTTGGATGAAGAGGAGAAGAAAGGAGGCTGCCCAAAACGACTAGAAACCCTAGAGAATAAGTTGTTTACGTTTTTGGGGCCTAAGGGGTCCTTTATATACTTGTGTGGGTTGCTAGGGTTTCAGTCAAAACCCTAATGGACAGCTTAAACTCTAAGCAGCCCATGGAACCTTTTGGATAAGGCCATGGACGAAAATATGATGGGCTCCCATCATAATTTCGTTCACCCCTTGTTCCTTTAGCATTCCTTAGCCCAATAACTCAATTATCCAATAATTGCAGTCCAGTCCCCTAAATTTAATTAATCTCTTTTAGCCACAAAATTAATTCTTGACCAATATTAATTAAACAATATGATTTCTCATTTAATATATTATTCTCATAATATATTAATAAATCATATTTAAACCTTTCTCTCCTTAATTCATCCAACGTATTGCTATGGTGAAGGCAACCCAAAAGGACCATGCTCATAATCGGGTCAAGTACATACCAAAATAGTTATTGACTTAGACACTAATCCAACAGTCTCCCACTTGGATAAGTCTAATAACTATTTTCCGTATAACTTCAGAACCTGATCAGCAATCGTAGCTTTCAAAAGCCGCTGTCAACTCTGATCTTATCAGATAGCGTGTCCTTCAGATAAGGGATTATATATTCCTCCATTCTCAAGATATCGTATAGACATAAGACATGAATTTTAATCATTCTCTCTATACTGTTTCCCGACTTCCGATTTATGACAACTGACAACGAACTACAATTGAACACATCAACTTAGTCCCGGCTTGGCCAAGCACTTAGGTGTCATCACTAAATCATCGAGAGGCCCATATATATCGCTTTTATCCCACTTCGGGTAAAAGAAATGGATAAACTTTGACTCATATGCTTGCTTGCATTCACTGATCGAATCGCACACAACAATAAGTTTTATAACACCAAGTTACCGGTGTGTTTACTTATCATCAATGTGCAACCGCCCAACAAATAACAACTCACACGTCTCGGTTTCAAGAATATACAATATTATCGTCTCACTAATCACTCATGATAAAACCATGAAGTGATCCAAGTGAGCGTGGGTTTAATCCAATACTCTAATCTTATCAAAGCACTCATGAACTCTGCAGCAAACTTGTGCTATGTCTAAACCTTTCAGACAATCTACAGACTCTTCATGACAGTCTTCCTTCATACTTACTTCCAACGTATGACCGACTGTGGATGTTTGAATAACCTAGTTATTCTGGAATTCAAAACATGCAAACTGAAACATAACAATAATACTTAATCCTATATGGCCCCAAACTTGTGAGAGTAAATAAAACACTTCTATTTATCCACCACATTGATTACTCATTATTTATCATTTAATGTTTCGGATAATCAACTCATTGCTTGAATTACAACAACAATTGTCCCATGCTCCAAGCATGCACACTTTGTTTCCTATGGCCCATCCTTTCCAATGATGCTCATTTCACAATTCCCAATCCTTATCATTAGTGTAAGAACACAAGGTTCTTTGCTACTATTAGAATATGCTAGATTCTAACATTTTATGCAATGATCCTTTCGTAAAGTCGTAGCACAAAAGTCACTAAGACTTGACCAATGAAATTACAAAGTACTCTATCAGAAATTGTTACAAGACAATTCCATAGATGCGAAGTCTCACATTCAAAGTACATTCCTTTGAACATCCTTCTTGCATAAAAGTTTCTAATCTAGACATAGATTCTCAATATCCAACTCCCAATATGGAAACATTTCCACATTTGCCATATGACAACTCATTCTTAATAGAATCTTATCTATTCATAATAATGTCAATATGGTCCATCCAATACCATACTTCCAACTACTCACAAGCGACAAATCCTCAGCGAACTTTGGATCGTCCTTTGATAGTTGTTTAATTATTATTTTTTTCAAAACCAATTCTAGTCCTTTTTCCCTCTTAATGCGCTAGACATTTGGAAAATTTTAGAATGGTCAAATATTATAGCATTTCCAGTCGATCCTATACCTGAAGCGTATGGGACACGATGCATAATGTATTACATAAAGATATAATGCTTTATCAATCTTCTGCCATAATATTTTATGTGTCACGTTCTCACAATTCGAACTATGATGTAACATCCGGGATTTCAGGTATATTAATTATTCTTTTTATTTTGAGTTTTGTGGAAGAACTCGGCGAGTTGGTGCGTAGGCTCGCCGAGTTGAGATGCGATTTCTCACCCGGATTGATGCCCTGATTCGGCGAGTCGCCTTGGTAGACAAGGCGAGTCTGTGTTGTTTAATGAAACCCTAATTTCTCGGGTTTGAGGCATATTTAAAGGGCCTTATGGTCGTCATTTGAACTCATCAGTCCCCAGAGTGAAACCCTAGAGCATTTGAGCGATTCAAGTGAGGGAAGGAGCCATTGCTGATCTTGGAGTTATTGTCTAGCAAGGAAAGAGGAGATCTAGCCAAGAGGAAGCAAGAGAGGGGGTGGATTCCTAAAGACCTGAGGTCCAGGACATCACAACTGAGGTACAATTCCAAATCATTCTCTGTTATTGTGATGTTCATGTAGATTTAGGGCTTTTGAACCCATTTGTGGCTAGATCTAGTGTTCTCATGGTCCCTTAGCGAGTTAAGGTTCTGGATCTGGACCCATAGAGGTCCAGAGCACCTCTTTACCAAAGCTTTATATGCATCCATGGAGGTTTTGGCTTGGGATCAATGTATTTGAGGCTAAAACACCATTTATGAGCTATTCGATGCTTAATGAGCACCAAGACTTGGACTTTACGTGGTCAATAAGCTTAAGGAGACTGGATATATGAGTTAGTGAAGCGGATCTGACCTTAGAAGGTCGTTTGGGGTTGTGCATGAAATGCACTCGCCGAGTCCATTCCCAGACTCGGCGAGTTGATGCGGGTTGTTCAGTGATTACAAACCAGGGGTTGAGTAACCGAGTCGGGTGAGTGACTCGGTGAGTCGGAAGAGATTCAGAGGGATCGGGTTCCCGTAGGGACTCGGGAGTCCACGCCAGACTCGGCGAGTCGGGTCGACCGTTGACTGTTGACTGGTTTGACTTCGTGGTATTAGTCAGCCAGAGTCAAGGTAGTATTAAGTAGAAATATGCTTGTGTTGTAGGAGGACGATAGCTCGGGAGATCGAGCTCTAGTGGTTACGAGATTTACGAGTTACCGAGATACACAAGGTGAGTCTTCTCACTATACATTACCTTGAGTTGTGTTTCGAGTTGACCAGAGGGTCTTATGTGCTATGTATGAGATTATGTGTTGTCTTAGAGATTTCGTGCTATGTGTTATTTGTATGCTGTATGATTATATAGACCGGTCCGAAGGGCCCAACGATTCTGACCGGGACAGAGGGCCCAATGAGCTATGACTGGACCGGAGGGTCCGACGAGCTGCGGGACTGGAGGGTCCCACTGAGACATCTAGACTGGAGGGTCGGATTTAGCCTTGAGTGGCATATTTGTGGTATGTGGTATTTTGGGAACTCACTAAGCATTTATGCTTATAGTTGTTGTGTTTGATGTCTCAGGTACCAGCGAGGACCGTGGGAAGGTGACGGCTTGACACGTACACACACCGATGGAGTTTATTATGTGTAGAGATCTTGGGATTTGTTTTGAAAACAATATTAATTATGGATTTGAAATTGTGATGTGATACATTATGTGATTTTGAAAACGAAAAATTATTTTGAAAATTTACGGTGTTACAAGTTGGTATCAGAGCCTTGGTTTGAGGGATTCGGATGCACCTTCGGGCGTATTTGAACTCAAACCGAGGATTTGAGAAATTTTCAAATAAAACTAAAATTTTCTAAAAAGAAAAAGAGGTTTTGGAAACAAGCAGAGTAGAAGGTGTGTACGGTCAGCCAGCGCCCGAACGGTGAATCCCCAAAATACCCTTACATTATATGTTATGAGTTATGAGATATTATGTTGTGCATGTTAGAGAGGCTAGGTATTCCTATTAGGACTAGAGTGGGCCTGATTTGTGATGCCTTAGCTTAGGAGATTTCTGCTTCTATGAGATACTTTGAGAATGAATAGGTAGCAATGAGGAGCTCATGAGAGGGCTATTGAGGGTAGCCAGTGCATAGCGAGAGTAGAGTATTTGCGATTTGGAATCCTAGGAGGAGGACTTGGGTTGTATATCGATTCGGTGTGGACGATAGTATTGGGCCTGTACTATTGAAGACATCAGATTGGTGCGCAGTCCAAGTAAGAATCCTTGGGGTACCAGAAGTTGAGGATGATTGAGTTATCGAGTGTGAGTATACTCGAGAGTTTCCCTAATATTCCTTATGTTGTATTTCAGAGGTTGATCATGGTCGGGACACGCCATACCACCGGGAGCAGTGGGGTGAGTGATGAGGAGATCCGTCGGATCATCCATGAGGAGGTGGCTGCTGCCATCAGAGCCGAGATTCCGGAGATGTTTGGGTCTATTAAGACCACACTGATCGAGACGTTTGACGAGCATTACGCTGCTTTGACTGATGTTGCTGTTGCTGCAGCCACAGCGGCTGTTGCTGCTGTGAGACCCCAGGGTGGTGATTCGTTGCTGTACCGAGAGTTCAACAACACGAAACCGCCAGAGTTCGATGGTACACAGGATCCGATCGCCGCTATGAGGTGGATCTCAGACATAGAGGGGTGTTTCTATACGTGCTCGTGTCTGAAGCACTTGAGGGTGCGGTTTGCACTCAACCAGTTTCGCTTGGGGGCGAAGGACTGGTGGAAGTTTGTAACCGCTAGTTATTCGACAGTTGAGTTGACTGCAGTGACCTAGGAGAGGTTTACTGCGATGTTTTGTGACGAGTATGTTCCCCAGGTGGAGAGGGGACGTTTAGCCTAGGAGTTTCTGACCCTCAAGAAGGGGACTGAGTCGGTGACAGTGATTACGAGGATGTTTCATGAGCGGGCGTTGTTTTGCCCGGAACAGGTGTCCACTGAGCAGGCTCGCATGAGCCGTTATCTGAGTATACTGAGGAGGGACATCCGTGAGTTCGTGGCGAACTCGACTTACCGGACATTTGCCGAGCTCCAGGAAAATGCCCGGAAGAGGGAGATTGAGCTTGAGACACAGGCGAGGGAGGAAGCCGAGTCTCATAGGGGTGATCGACGACCGGCGCAGTCGCAGCCGGCCGCCAAGCGGGCAAAGCCCGCTGATTCGAGGACGAGTAGTTCGAGGGGCCGTACTTGTGGGAAGTGCGACAAGATCCATGATGGGTCATGCAAGATTGGGGTATGCTACAAGTGTGGGAAGGAAGGACATTTCGCGAGGGATTGTCCTAAGGGGTTCTTGGTTTGCTTTCATTGCAACCAGACCGGCCATCAGAAGGCCGAGTGCCCCCAGCTTCAGAGGTCAACGCATGGATCTGCACCTGCGATTCGAGCTACTGAGATCCGGCCAGCAAAGGCCGAAACACCGAAGGCTAGGGGGAGAGCCTTTCATTTGACTGCGGAGGAGGTCCGCGCAGCGCCTAACATCGTGGCAGGTACATATTCCTTATCTATTTATGTTGAGTTTATGCTATTGTGATTGCTATATGTTATGCGTAGGTACTTTTCTTGTGAGTTCTGTACCTGCAGTAGTGTTGTTCGACTCGGGTGCGAGTCGGTCGTTCATATCTGTGACTTTTAGTCGGCACATTAGTATTCCGAGGGAGGCGTTGAGTCGACCTCTGCAGGTTTCCATAGCCGATGAGCGTGAGGTGTGTGCTACCGAGGTGATACGTGGATGCGTACTGGAGATCTTCGGGGTGGAGTTTCCGATTGATTTGGTACCGATTGCCATGAGGGATGTTTGTGTTATAGTGGACATGGATTGGTTGAGCCGTTTCGGGGCTGTCATAGATTGGGAGCGTCAATTGGTGACGAGCCGAGATCCTAGTGGGGGAGTGCTGACAGTTTATGGCGAGGGGACTCGTGTTGGTTCAGTATTCTGTTCGGCTGCCAGAGCGAGGCGGAGTTTGTAGCAGGGCTGCAAGGGGTTCGTAGCCTATGTGACGGATATGTGAGAGGCCGTTAGGAGGCCAAGTTTAGTGGATGATGTGCCGATAGTGCGTGAGTTCCCGGACGTGTTCCCCGAGGAGTTGTCGGGTGTGCCTCCCGAGAGGCAGGTGGAGTTTCGTATCGATTTGATTCCGGGGGCTGCGCCTATCGCTAAGGCGTCATATCGCCTAGCGCCGCCAGAGATGCAGGAGTTATCCTCACAGCTGCAAGAGCTATTGGGGAAAGGGTTCATCCGTCCCAGTAGCTCTCCCTGGGGAGCGCCGATCCTTTTTGTCAAGAAAAAGGATGGTTCACACCGGATGTGCATTGATTACCGGGAGTTGAACAAGTTGACGGTCAAGAACCGTTATCCATTACCGAGGATCGACGATCTATTCGATTAGTTGCGGGAGGCGTCTTGGTTCTCCAAGATAGACCTGAGGTCGGGGTATCATCAGATGAGAGTTCGAGATGAGGATATCCCGAAGACGGCGTTTAGGACTCGTTACGGGCATTACGAGTTCATGGTGATGCCATTCGGGCTCATCAATGCACCAGCGGCATTCATGGATCTCATGAACAGGGTGTGTAGGCCGATGTTGGATCGTTCGGTAATTGTATTCATTGATAACATCCTGGTGTATTCGAGGACCAGAGAGCAGCATGAGGAACATTTGAGGGAGCTCCTCGGAGTTCTGAGAGCGGAGAGGCTTTTCGTTAAATTCTCCAAGTGTGATTTTTAGTTACGGGAGGTCCAGTTCTTAGGGCATCTTGTTAACCAGAATGGGATTTTGGTTGGCCCGGCCAAGATCGAGGTTGTGATGAGTTGGGAGGTGCCGAGGTCACCTACGGAGATCAGGAGCTTCTTAGGGATGGCAGGCTACTATCGGAGATTTATCAGAGATTTCTCCAAGATCGCCGTGCCACTTACCAAGTTGACCCGGAAGGGTGTTACTTTCTCATGGGGTCCAGAGTAGCAGACCTCGTTTGAGACCCTTCGCCAGAGATTGTGCGAAGCTCCTGTGCTCGCACTACCGGAAGGGATGGAGGATTTCGTGGTGTACTGTGATGCATCGATATCGGGGTTGGGAGCGGTGTTGATGCAGAGAGGGCATGTGATCGCGTATGCATCGAGGCAGTTAAAGCCTCATGAGACGAGATATCCCACTCACGATCTGGAGTTGGGGGTTGTGGTGTTCGCCCTCAAGATCTGGCGTCACTATCTGTATGGGGTTCGGTGTACGATATACACGGACCACAAGAGCTTGAAGTACTTGATGGATCAGCCCAACCTGAACATGCGGCAGAGGAGATGGCTGGATGTGGTAAAGGATTATGATTGCAAGATCATGTACCACCCAGGCAAGGCTAATATGGTAGCCGACGCCCTGAGTCGTAGGGCAGAGGGTGCCCCGATGCGAGATATTTGTATGAGGTTGACGGTGATGACTCCGGTATTGGATATCATCAGAGGGGCCCAGGCCAAGGCAGTGAGACCGGAGAACCGTAAGAGAGAGCGAGTTATCGGGCAGGTGTCAGGGTTTTTTACCGATAGTCGCGGGCTTATGACCTTCCAGGGTCGGATTTGGGTGCCGTTTGTGGGCGGGACGCGTACTATCTTGATGGAAGAGACGCACAAATCGAAGTTTTCGATCCATCCTGGGGCCACTAAGATGTATATGGATCTGAAGAGGGAGTATTGGTGGCCCTGTATGAAGAGGGATGTGGCGTGGTTCGTTGAGAGATGCCTAACCTGTCGTAGGGTTAAGGCCGAGCACCAGAAACCGCATGGTAAGTTGCAACCACTTGAGATTCCGGAGTGGAAGTGGGAGCAGATATCCATGGATTTCATCACCAAATTGCCGAGAACGGCAAGGGGTGTCGATGCGATTTGGGTGATAGTGGACCGATTGACGAAGAGCGCCCACTTTCTCGCTATTACTGAGAGTTCTTCTACGGAGAGGTTGGCAGAGCTATACGTGACGGAGGTGGTATCGCGGCATGGAGTACCCATCTCGATCGTGTCAGACCAAGATGTGCGTTTCACTTCCAGATTTTGGAAGAAAATTCACGAGGAGTTGGGTACGAGGTTGCATTTTAGTACCGCATACCACCCACGGATTGACGGACAGAGTGAGCGGACGATTCAGACGCTCGAGGACATGCTCCGAGCATGTGTGTTGGATTTCGGCGGGAGTTGGGACGCGTATTTGCCCTTGGCGGAGTTTTCCTACAACAACAGCCATCATTCGAGCATCGGTATGCCACCCTTTGAGCTGTTGTATGGGAGGAGGTGTCGTACCCCTATTTGCTGGGGTGAGGTGGGGCAACGTGTGATGGGTAGTACGGAGATAGTGCTTCAGACGACAGAGCAGATCCAGCAGGTCAGTCAGAGGTTGTTGACCGCTCAGAGTCGCCAGAAGAGTTATGCAGATAGACGTCGAACCGAGCTCAAGTTCCAGGTCAGTGATTATGTTCTCTTGAAGGTATCTCCTTGGAAAGGAGTGATCTGATTCAGGAAGAGGGCCAAGCTAGGGCCCCGGTATATTGGGTCGTTTAGAGTGATCGTGAGGGTGGGCAGGGTAGCATATCGCTTGGAGCTACCCGCGGAATTGGAGCGGATTCATAATACCTTCCATGTGTCTAAGTTGAGGAAGTGTATAGCAGACGAGTCGGCAGTAGTGTCGTTAGAGGACATTCAGGTGGATGCGAGCCTGAACTACACGGAGAGACCAGTTGCGATTGTGGATCGAAAGATCAAGGTTCTGAGGAACAAGGAGGTGCCTCTAGTACAGGTTCGGTGGCAACATCGGAAGGGATCCGAGTTGACCTGGGAGCCAAAGCGGGAGATGCGGGAGCAACATCCAGAGCTATTTCAAGAGTGAGACTTCGAGGGCAAAGTCGGATTCAAGTGGGGGAGAATTGTAACATCCGGGATTTCAGGTATATTAATTATTCTTTTTATTTTGAGTTTTGTGGAAGAACTCGGCGAGTTGGTGCGTAGACTCGCCGAGTTGAGACGTGATTTCTCACCCGGATTAATGCCCGGACTCGGCGAGTCGCCTTGGTAGGCTCGGCGAGTCTGTGCTGTTTAATGAAACCCTAATTTCTCGGGTTTGAGGCATATTTAAAGGGCCTTATGGCCGTCATTTGCGCTCATCAGTCCCCAGAGTGAAACCCTAGAGCATTTGAGCGATTCAAGTGAGGGAAGGAGCCATTGCTGATCTTGGAGTTATTGTCTAGCAAGGAAAGAGGAGATCTAGCCAAGAGGAAGCAAGAGAGGGGGTGGATTCCTAAAGACCTGAGGTCCAGGACATCACAACTGAGGTACAATTCCAAATCATTCTCTGTTATTGTGATGTTCATGTAGATTTAGGGCTTTTGAACCCATTTGTGGCTAGATCTAGTGTTCTCATGGTCCCTTAGCGAGTTAAGGTTCTGGATCTGGACCCATAGAGGTCCAGAGCACCTCTTTACCAAAGCTTTATATGCATCCATGGAGGTTTTGGCTTGGGATCAATGTATTTGAGGCTAAAACACCATTTATGAGCTATTCGATGCTTAATGAGCACCAAGACTTGGACTTTACGTGGTCAATAAGCTTAAGGAGACTGGATCTATGAGTTAGTGAAGCGGATCTGACCATAGAAGGTCGTTTGGGGTTGTGCATGAAATGCACTCGCCGAGTCCATTCCCAGACTCGGCGAGTTGATGCGAGTTGTTCAGTGATTACAAACCAGGGGTTGAGTAACCGAGTCGGGTGAGTGAATCGGTGAGTCGGAAGAGATTTAGAGGGATCGGGTTCCCGTAGGGACTCGGTGAGTCCACGCCAGACTCGGCGAGTCGGGTCGACCGTTGACTGTTGACTGGTTTGACTTCGTGGTATTAGTCAGCCAGAGTCAAGGTAGTATTAAGTAGAAATATGCTTGTGTTGTAGGAGGATGATAGCTCGGGAGATCGAGCTCTAGTGGTTACGAGATTTACGAGTTACCGAGATACGCGAGGTGAGTCTTCTCACTATACATTACCTTGAGTTGTGTTTCGAGTTGACCAGAGGGTCTTATGTGCTATGTATGAGATTATGTGTTGTCTTAGAGATTTCGTGCTATGTGTTATTTGTATGCTGTATGATTATATAGACCGGTCCGAAGGGCCCAACGATTCTGACCGGGCCAGAGGGCCCAATGAGCTATGACTGGACCGGAGGGTTCGACGAGCTGCGGGACTGGAGGGTCCCGCTGAGACTTTTAGACCGGAGGGTCGGATTTAGCCTTGAGTGGCGTATTTGTGGTATGTGGTATTTTGGGAACTCACTAAGCATTTTTGCTTACAGTTGTTGTGTTTGATGTCTCAGGTACCAGCGACGACCGTGGGAAGGCGACGGCTTGACACGTACACACATCGATGGAGTTTATTATGTGTAGAGATCTTGGGATTTGTTTTGAAAACAATATTGATTATGGATTTGAAATTGTTATGAAATACATTATGTGATTTTGAAAACGAAAAATTATTTTGAAAATTTACGGTGTTACATATGAAGAGGGATGCCGTAATCATAATCGAAATTTGAGAACACACTATGTATCCTTTAACTAAATTTATTAAAATTTCTCAATCTACGCTTTAGATTTTGAAACGAAGTATAATATTATATCCCTTAATTATAGCAAAACAATTTTTCAACCCATGCAACTTTGCAAATTGAATCTTTGTTTTTCTATAATTAATATTGCTACCTTGTAATACTCGCCATAATAATCATACAAGCATAACAATTATGCTCCCACTATCATGATTATCGTATAAACATAACACTTATGCTCCCACTAGCTTTGACATGTATTCAGAAAACAAATGAACTTCCAGAAAACAATGCCTATTGAATTTCTGAAATTCATATTTCTAATACCAGATGCTTCGAGAAGCCTTTATCTAAGCTTCTTAAACTTATACACCTTTGCCTTAGATAGCTCATATGTGTGTTTGAACAATTTAGAACTTATGTTACTAAGTTCCAAATGTTCAAACTAATTGCCAAATCTCAGAATTCGAACTATGGAAAGGGATGACGTAACCATAATCGAATTTGATAATACAATTTTCACAATTGTTATCTTCTTAAGATCTCTCTTAGTGAAAGCATTTCCTCACAGTCATTTTCATGAAGGGGGGAATCTTATGACACTTAGATTTTATGGTGTATGAGTTCCTATCCATGTGAATTTTCTAAAACCAAGGTTTGCGACAAATCCAAACTCATATGGACTGAACTTTCTTAATCTTGATTTCTTGCCTTATGGTAACACGAGTGCCCACCATGTCTTCCAAGTAGTTTAGTAACTTGTCCTTACATATCAATATACTTTCCATCGAATAAGGCGCTAGTATGCATTCAAATGAGAACTCATAGAACTCATATACACAACTAACTTAATTGGAATGGCACAGAAACAAAATAATGTCAACACGATAGGTTGTAAACCTCAAGTCGTGTGCTAGTGATGATCGATAAGGTTTATTCTTGATTTGTTCTTGAAACCTTTCAAGACCATTAAGACTCCCACTGACTCCTTGACATATAAGATTCTCTTGTCAAGAAACATTTCCTGATAAAGCAAATATTCAAGAGTTAGTGTAGTTCTTATCAAGACAAAACACTTCACATAATTGGTCCTAGTTGGTCTTTGTCTTATCCAAGACAACACAACTTACCAATTTCAAATGTGCAAGAATGAGAAACCTTTTCCAAATTCCACATTTGATGAATGTTATAAACCTACTTAATACTTTTCACTCAATGTCACAATCTTGGAGTATGACTCTAAGACTTGATATTGGAACGAAGTATGATTGACTTCTTGATTTAATCATTTCTACAATTCTCGATTCCTCTTCTTAGACATGCAATTGCACTAATGTGACATCCCCAAAATCTCGGCCAGAAAAGACCGATTTTCATTTATGCTTTTAAAATAATTTCAGAGTAAATCTTTTTGATTTGAAAGAGTTGCGGAATGTGTTCCCAAAAACAAAACATGATAAAACAATGTTTACCAAAGCATTTCATACAAGAAATGTATTTTTCATTATATAATCAAAACTTGGGGTGTCATGTTCCGATACAGACCAATAAGCATAAACGATAACATTACAAGTCATTCAACAAATATATACATATACAGACTTGTAAACAAAACAACTTGATGGTTCATCCATCTTATGCCCTCGCGCCACTTCCTGTAATACAAATTAAAACTGAGTGGGTCAGGCTTGGGAGCCTGGTGAGCATATAGGGTTTTCAACCCACAATAAATAATCATATTTAATTTCCACCAACCAACAATAACCCAATTACCCATTCCCGTTATTTTCACTTTATGTCCCTAAAACAACTAACATAAGGGACCTAGTCTAAGAATATTTCATCGGGGCGACAACACATGCTTCGGGGGTTCCTCAGCAATATAAGTCAAATAAGGCAACCATGAGGGGGATGGAGTACAACGAATGAACACCCAAGTTCATTAACACCTACAGGTGGCGAACCTGCTAATGTTTCCACAAGACTATCTAGAAAAGTCCGTGGTCGTCATCTAAACTCCGCCAGATGACTAAATCAAACAACAACGAGGCCTTTCATCTGTTTATTACACACCAACTATCTACCCATGTTCTACCCAACATATTAGTAGATAAAATATACATTTTTATACATAGTTTTGAAAACCTGTATAGCATGCTTTAATCAATACATATTTCACATAACAGATGAGGCACACACACACATAACACATATTTCATAAAGAATAAATCATATCTATGAGATAGAAGAGAGTGAATATACATTCACACATATAACACAAAATATACACATAACACGTACTTCGTATAAAATACTTTATAATTATGCGTTTGAAGAAAGTGACCACACACTCACACCTATAAACAACAATATACTTAATACACTCGAACCAAACTTGTATTATTATCGTGTTTATGAAAGGTAGTATACACTCACTTGATCAGAAGATGATCGGACAACACTACGAATTGCAGAAGTAGTAATCCTCAGCAGATCTGGAAGATCTTCACAAAAAATCGAACTTCTCGCGGACAGAGCTTCGGCTCGGGAATCGCACTTCTCGGGATCTTCGGGATCTCGGGACTTGCTTCAGGGCTCGAGAATAATACCGGGGCTTCGGGGTATTTCTGGCACACAAATCGATGCAAAACGGGAGAGAGAAGAGAGAAAAGAGCAAAAGAACTCGGCTGCCCTCACATCCTATTTATAGGAGGTTGGAGCCTCGGAGTACGCGAGGCGTATTGCAGTACGCGGGGTGTACTGCTCCGAAATCGTCACTGCTTACGTATCCGAAGTGCTCGAGTGCGAGTGTCGACATCCCTCGGTGTACGCGGGTCATACACGAGTACGCAGGGCGTACTTCGGATCAGATCGGTGACTCCTTCGGATAATCATCCGAATTAAAGATTAAATTTAAATACAAATTATTTAATAAACTTCGGAAATTCATAACTTCTTCATACGAACTCCGTTTTCGACGTTCTTTATATCCACGCGAAGGTGAGACTACGCTCTACAACTTTCGTTTAGACTCCGTCGGCTAATTTTAACTTTATTTTTATTATTTATTTTTAATAGGCCGGGACAGAAAAACTTCGTTATAAATTCATAACTTCTTCGTTTGACGTCCGTTCTCGCCTAACTTTTCATCGCTTCGATACCAACAACGAGACCTTCGATCCTTGTTTAGATTGCTTCGGCTAAAAACCGCTCGATCTCAAATCGAGTATTTCGGGCTGCACACCGCTAAGCCGAAACTTCGATAAATCATAACTTCTTCATACGAAGTCAGATTTGGGCGTTCTATATATATTCGGAAACCTCGTTTCAACTACTACAACATTATCCAAAGATATCAAGTTTATTTTACACTTAAATTTTGACGCTTATTTTTATTCTTAATTAATCAAACCACATAATCAAGCAATTAAGCACAAAACACACAATACTCAAATAATACAATCTTATTATTTCAAAACGGGTTACAAAGGTTAACCTAGACTATTACATTGCTAAAAATGGCAAGCCCGGAAACACAGGCGTTACAATTCTCTCCACCTTAGAATGATTCCGTCCTCGGAATCACACATCAACAAACAAATGCGGATAGCGACTCAACATGTCACTCTCCGTCTCCCAGGTGAGATTCGGTCCATTCGTGTGTTTCCATCTGACAAGCACTAACCCAACCATTTTGCGTCGCAACTTCTTAGTCTTTCGGTCAACAATTGCCTCTGGTTCTTCAATCAACCTTTTGTTCTCATCAATTCTCAATTCAGAAAATTGGAATTATGTCAGGAACTTCTCCCGTGAACTTCCTCAAATAACACACATGAAAAGTGTTGTGAATTCCATTCAGTTCTTCGGGTAATTCGAGCTTGTAAGCTTGGTTCCCAACCCTCTAAAGAACTTTAAATGGTCCAATAAACCTTGGACTTAACTTTCCCCTTTTATCAAATCTTATAAGTCCCTTCCACGGCGAGACTTTAAGCAAAACCGAATCTCCAATTTCAAAAGTCATCGGTCTTCGCTTCTTGTCAGCATAGCTCTTTTGACGATCCTGAGCTGCTAACATTCTTTCCCTAATTATTTTCAACTTTTCAGCAGTTTGATGGACCATCTCAGGACCCATAAACTGCTTTTCTCCAGCCTCAAGCCAACAAGACGGCGTACGACACTTCTGTCCGTACAAAGCTTGATAAGGTGCCATCTTTATGCTCGAGTGGAAACTATTATTGTAGGAAAATTCTACCAAAGGTAAATGTTCATCCCAGTTGCCCAGGAATTCCAGGGTACATGCTCTCAGCATATCTTCAAGTGTTTGTATTGTTCTTTCACTCTGACCATCAGTCTGGGGATGGTAAGTTGTACTTAAACATAACTTGGTACCCATTTCCTCTTGTAGACTTTTCCAAAACCTCGAGGTGAAACGGCTATCACGATCCGACACAATCGTTAACGGAACACCGTGAAGCCTCACAATTTCCTTCACATAAGAATTCGCAAGCTTCTCCATAGACCATTTCTCCTTGGCTGCTATGAAATGCGCACTCTTAGTGAATCGATCAACGACCACCCAAATCATGTCGTGACCATTCTTTGTTCTGGGCAGTTTAGTGACAAAATCCATAACAATGTCTTCCCACTTACCCATAGGCATAAGCAATGGTTCTAAACTCCCATACGGTTTCTGATGTTTTGTCTTGACTCTCGCATAAGTCACACACTCGGCCACATACTTTGCAACATCAAGCTTCATCGTCGGCCACCGGTAGTAGGGTTTCAGGTCCCTATACATTTTAGTGCTACCGGGATGAATCGAGTACATGGTCTTGTGAGCTTCTTCCATCAGAAGATCTCTGACTCCTCCTGTCTTAGGTATCCAAATCCGATCTTGGAACACCTTCAGTCCATGACTGTTTACACCGATCACCAACGTTTTGCCCAAACGTTCCTCATTTCGGTCATTCTTTTCAGAAGCTTCGCTTTGAGCTTTCTTTATACTTTCCACAATGGTCGAGACAACTTCAATTCTCAACGCTCTTGGCCTTTTCCTTTCAAGATTGACTTTCCGACTGAGAGCATCAGCAACAACATTAGCTTTATCGGGATGGTAAAGTATCTCACAGTCGTAGTCCTTGAGTAACTCTAGCCAGCGTCGTTGCCTCATATTCAATTCTTTATGATTAAAGAGATATTGGAGACTCTTATGATCAGTGAAAAGTTTACACTTCGTGCCATAGAGGTAATGCTTCCATATTTTCAGAGCGAAAACTACCGTTGCCAACTCCAAATCATGAGTCGGGTAATTCTTTTCATGCTCCTTCAACTGTCGAGACGCATATGCTATCACCTTTTCTCTTTGGGTCAAAACACAACCCAATCCAACCCCAGACGCATCGCTATAAACAACAAAGTCTTCAACTCCATCGGGTAAAGAAAGTATCGGTGCCTCGCATAGCTTCTTCTTTAGCTTCTCGAATGCTTCTTTATGCTTATCACTCCAAGCATAAGTAGCTCCTTTGTGGGTCAAAGCTGTTAATGGACTAGAGATCGAAGAAAAGCCTTGGATAAACCTTCGGTAATATCCGGCTAATCCTAAAAAGCTTCGGATCTCCGTGGGACTTTTCGGTTGTACCCACTTCATTACAGCTTCAATCTTTGCTGGATCAACCATTATCCCTTCTTGGTTGACCACGTGACCCAAGAATTGGACTTCACGAATCCAAAAATCACACTTAGAGAACTTTGCAAACAGCTTCTCCTTCTTCAAGACTTCTAACACTTCTCGCAAGTGTCTGCCATGCTCCTTTTGGCTTTTCGAGTAAATCAGAATGTCGTCTATGAACACTATCACAGATTTATCAAGGAACGGATTACAAACCCTATTCATCAAATCCATGAATGCTGTCGGAGCATTGGTTAGTCCAAACGACATAACCAAGAACTCATAGTGTCCATATCTAGTTCTGAATGCGGTCTTCTCGATATCTTGCTCTCTTACTTTTAGCTGATGATATCCTGACCTTAGATCGATCTTCGAGAAATAGCTCGAACCTTGCAATTGATCAAATAGGTCATCAATCCTCGGCAACGGATATCTATTCTTTATTGTTGCCTTGTTCAGCTCTCTATAATCGATGCACATTCTCATACTTCCATCTTTCTTCTTCACGAATAACACCGGAGCTCCCCAGGGTGATGAACTAGGTCTAATGAAACCTTTGTCCAATAATTCCTGAAGTTGCATCATCAGCTCCTTCATCTCCTTCGGTGCTAATCGGTAAGGTGCTTTTGCTATTGGCGTGGTTCCTGGTAACAAGTCTATTCTGAACTCCACTTGTCTATCAGGTGGTAGTCCAGGAAGATCTTCGGGAAATACTTCCGAATAATCACACACCACTGGAATACTCTGCATCACCTTCTTTTCCTTCTTAGCATCGATCACGAATGCTAAATATGATGTACATCCCTTGGTCAAACACTTCCTGGCTTTCATTAGGGAAATGATTCCAGAATTTACTCGCCGTTTGTCCCCGTACACCATAAATGAATCTTTCCCAGGCGGGTTTACTTTAACTATCTTCTTCTTGCATAAAATTTCGGCATCATTGGCGCTAAGCCAATCCATTCCCAACACGATGTCGAAACCATTAAGTTCGATAGGCAATAATTCCTCGTGAAACTTATTCCCATTAAGGTCGATTAAGATGTTTTTCATACGATGGCTAACAGGTACAAACTTTCCACTAGCAACTTCGACTAATAAAGCATTATCTAGTCTATCAACAGGCAAAGCTAGTTTTCTACCAAACTCATGCGAAATAAAGGAGTAGTTGGCTCCAGAATCAAACAAAATTTGAGCAGGTAATTCGTTTACGAGAAAGGTACCTGAAGCGACATCAGCTTCATCTTTCGCAGCCTCAAGTGTCATCTGGAAGGCTCTCGCCTTCGGCTTTGGTGGAATGTTGGGCCTAGCTGCCTCCTTCTTCTTCGGACAGTCTTTCAAAATGTGTCCCTCTTCATTGCAACCAAAACACATCCTTTTGTTGTTCGGACACTCATTGGCAAAATGTCCAACCTTTCCACACTTGTAGCAGGTTACATCCTCGCTACATTTCCCAAAGTGCTTTTTCTTACACTTATCACACCACTTCGCTTCGCCTCCCTTTCCTCCCAACTTTTTCGAATCAGATTTCGAAAATTTGCCTTTCTTACCGGAACCAGAAGTTCCCTCAAACTTTCTCTTCTCACCAACCTCAACCTTGTCGGTGGTTCTCCCCTTAATCATGTTCTCAACAGACTTGGCAGCCCAGATAGCTGCCTCTAGAGTATGTGCCTGACGTACTGGCACCTCGTACTCCCATGGGAGTCCCTTCGCATACCGGTCCACCTTTGTCAGCTCATCTGGAACGATGCACAAAGAAAACTCCATCTTATCGGTGAAGTTATTGGTGTATTCATCAACTGACATGCTGCCTTTCGTCAATGTTAGAAACTTGTTCTCCAATTCCAATAAATTTTGAGCCGAACAGAACTTGCGCTTGAACTGGACCAAGAATTCTGCCCATGTCAATTGCAGTGGCTCATTAGGGCTTAACGTCTTCCCTAGAGTGTTCCACCAACGAACGGCTCCACCTCGGAACTGATGCACTGCATAGATAGTCTGCAACTTGCCTCTGCAGCCACAAGTCATGAAGGCTAACTCCATTTCGGAGATCCGATCCATAACTCCAATCGGATCCTCCTTTCCATTGAAGGTCGATGGTTTGATAGTTAGAAAGTCCTTGTACTTGCATCCCATTCCATCATTCCTTCCATCATGGTTGTCTTGCCTAACTATCGGTGGGTTGGCTTGACCAACAGACCCACTGAAGTTTCCACCTTCCGAGTGCCCTTCATTTAATTCAGGCTCTTCCACACGAATTGACAGTTCTTCACGATTCTGTTGAAGCAACCGTCTAGTTTCATCCATCTGACGATCCAACATCGTCTGAATCATCATTTGCACACCAGCCATGGTTATTGGCTCAGGTGCTGCTGCTACGACAAGTATTTGTTCAATCACTGGTGGTTGATTCCTGTTTTTGTCAGCATTTCCAACTCCACTTCTTGTTCTCACCATTTTTATCTACACACCGAATAAGGTGAAATTAGATCCTCAATCACGATAGATATTCAAATCATCCTTATCACTCCGAAACGTTTACATGCTAGTTCTAATATCGTAGACGTACGCTTAGAATCCTACACACATAAGGTTTCTAGATCCGGTCGGCAACAGACCATAGATCCGAATAAATAATATCATATATGGCAACATATAACATTTAGCACATAAAAGCATTTTAGGCAACTTTCCTAAAATAAACCAGTGCTCGTGTCTAAAACATAACAGACACACATCTCAAAACTTCACTTAGCATTCTAAGTTTAAGTCTAGAAATCCTACAAATTCCTAGTTCGCTTAAACTAATGCTCTGATACCAACTGTGACATCCCCAAAATCTCGGCCAGAAAAGACCGATTTTCATTTATGCTTTTAAAATAATTTCAGAGTAAATCCTTTTGATTTGAAAGAGTTGCGGAATTTGTTCCCAAAAACAAAACATGATAAAACAATGTTTACCAAAGCATTTCATACAAGAAATGTATTTTTCATTATATAATCAAAACTTGGGGTGTCATGTTCCGATACAGACCAATAAGCATAAACGATAACATTACAAGTCATTCAACAAATATATACATATACAGACTTGTAAACAAAACAACTTGATGGTTCATCCATCTTATGCCCTCGCGCCACTTCCTGTAATACAAATTAAAACTGAGTGGGTCAGGCTTGGGAGCCTGGTGAGCATATAGGGTTTTCAACCCACAATAAATAATCATATTTAATTTCCACCAACCAACAATAACCCAATTACCCATTCCCGTTATTCTCACTTTATGTCCCTAAAACAACTAACATAAGGGACCTAGTCTAAGAATATTTCATCGGGGCGACAACACATGCTTCGGGGGTTCCTCAGCAATATAAGTCAAATAAGGCAACCATGAGGGGGATGGAGTACAACGAATGAACACCCAAGTTCATTAACACCTACAGGTGGCGAACCTGCTAATGTTTCCACAAGACTATCTAGAAAAGTCCGTGGTCGTCATCTAAACTCCGCTAAATGACTAAATCAAACAACAACGAGGCCTCTCATCTGTTTATTACACACCAACTTCTCGCGGACAGAGCTTCGGCTCGGGAATCGCACTTCTCGGGATCTTCGGGATCTCGGGACTTGCTTCAGGGCTCGAGAATAATACCGGGGCTTCGGGGTATTTCTGGCACACAAATCGATGCAAAACGGGAGAGAGAAGAGAGAAAAGAGCAAAAGAACTCGGCTGCCCTCACATCCTATTTATAGGAGGTTGGAGCCTCGGAGTACACGAGGCGTATTGCAGTACGCGGGGCGTACTGCTCCGAAATCGTCACTGCTTACGTATCCGAAGTGCTCGAGTGCGAGTGTCGACATCCCTCGGTGTACGCGGGTCATACACGAGTACGCAGGGCGTACTTCGGATCAGATCGGTGACTCCTTCGGATAATCATCCGAATTAAAGATTAAATTTAAATACAAATTATTTAATAAACTTCAGAAATTCATAACTTCTTCATACGAACTCCGTTTTCGACGTTCTTTATATCCACGCGAAGGTGAGACTACGCTCTACAACTTTCGTTTAGACTCCGTCGGCTAATTTTAACTTTATTTTTATTATTTATTTTTAATAGGCCGGGACAGAAAAACTTCGTTATAAATTCATAACTTCTTCGTTTGACGTCTGTTCTCGTCTAACTTTTCATCGCTTCGATACCAACAACGAGACCTTCGATCCTTGTTTAGATTGCTTCGGCTAAAAACCGCTCGATCTCAAATCGAGTATTTCGGGCTGCACACCGCTAAGCCGAAACTTCGATAAATCATAACTTCTTCATACGAAGTCAGATTTGGGCGTTCTATATATATTCGGAAACCTCGTTTCAACTACTACAACATTATCCAAAGATATCAAGTTTATTTTACACTTAAATTTTGACGCTTATTTTTATTCTTAATTAATCAAACCACATAATCAAGCAATTAAGCACAAAACACACAATACTCAAATAATACAATCTTATTATTTCAAAACGGGTTACAAAGGTTAACCTAGACTATTACATTGCTAAAAATGGCAAGCCTGGAAACACAGGCGTTACAATTAAGACTCACTTAGAGGATCAATTGAGACATGTTTCTTAATCATTAAGACTTATCAAAAAACACAAGAAAAGGTACTCTCCCTTCTTCTTAGAATAGAGAAACTTTTATCTTTCTGCCTTCTTGATTCTTCTTATTCGTTCTGCTATTGACTGAAACTCTATCAGCTAACTCAGAATTATACTCAATCTTATAAGTATAACCGTATTTATCACGAAGAATATCTTTGTCACTCTTGTGGTAGACTTGATCAACGTACGACCTAGTGTACTCGATCTCCTAGTCCTTCAATTGACACTTTGTCAAAGAATTAGTCCAAGTTTCCCAAATGTGAAAGTTTTTCATTCATTATACAATACACATTGCATGATTCCAAGTTTCTGTCCAACTGAAACTTGGGTGATGAGAAACTCTCCCTATTTGGTAAACTCTTGATACTTCCACAAATAACGTAATTAAGAATCAAATCCATTTTGCTAATAATAGAAATACACAAACATCAAGTTTTCATATATGCCATTGTAAGGATAAACAAATAAGATAAAACCAAAATTTATTTTATTCATAAAAGCAGCGGAAAACATGTCCCTACAATGCAAAATTCGAATGAAAAACTATGTAATCATATACTCCTAACAAATCTATCATAACTTCCTAAGCTAAAAATCTGATCTTCGAATCCATGCGATCGTAATCCATTTCTTTGTCATCAGACTCATCTTGCTCTTCCATCAAACTTCCTCTCTTTTCTCTAATCCTGCAAAACATGCAAATGTAATCTTATCACATTATGTATAAATAATAGGAATTTAAGTGGAGTTAGATAGTGGATTTTATACCTGAAGTAGAGCCATACTTCTCGACTCTCCCGTCTCTTAGACTCTCCAGGTCCTTTGGGCAGCTTCGTATCCATTTCCCCTTCTCTTGGCAGCAGAAACAGGTGGGTTCTCCTAGAGTGTCCACGGAAGCATGGTTGGTTGAATTATTAGACAAATATGCTCCATTACTTCGCCAAATCATTTCTGATTCAGCAGCAATAAGCATGTAAGTCAAGTCAATGTGGGTTGCGTCAAGTTTCATCATATAATACTTTCTTATGAACTTATCATATGATTCAGGGAGTGACTGAAGAACCCAGTCCACAGCCAACTTATTGGAGATAGATGCACCCAACATAATCAACCTATCAATATGTGATTTCATCCCTAGGATGTGAGCACACACGGGTTTACCATCTTCATGTTCCATTGCCAATAGGGATTCGGTGATCTTGAACCTTTCAAATCTTCGATCTTGTGGGTTAGGTAGAACAACGGGAGGAAGAGGAGGAATTGAAATCAAGCTAGTCCACATTGATCATTCACTTTGAACCAAGCTTCCACTTTCATCAGGAACACCTTTTCCTTGGGATTCGGGAATACCACGGTTAGAGTTAGACATCTACAAAACGGGAGAAAGTTCAAGTTAAGTTGATTGAGTCCCTAATAAAACACCCAAATGAGTTATTAAGGCTAGGATCCAACACAATATTCTACAACCTAGAAGAGGGATGACGTAATCTAGTTGCAGAATATTTGAAGGTAGGTAAATGACGATTTACCAATTTCCACCATGAAAAACGAAAAGGAAGTTTAAGTTTTAAATGAATTGAAACTCCTAGATCTTTTGAGATTCATTGAACTTTTCAATGGCATGTTTAATCTCGATTATGCCCTTCTATTTGTGACTGGGATGCCGAGGATCACAAATAAGGTGTGAATAACCATACGAATCACGTGGTGCACCCAATGCTACTATCACCTAATCAATATGCCGGTTAGCCACACACGCTCCATTAATATATGACAAACATCGAGTCACCCTTCGCTACCAATGTCATCCCCAAATTAGTGTGCCGGTTAACCACACACGCTCCACTAACGTTTGACAAGGGTACGAAGTGTAATTCTATGGATTAACATACAATTTCACATTTTTCCTAAAGTAACTATGATTTGGGAATTTGAAAAAGCATTTAGTTACTTTGTACTTCATTATACTTATAATGGAAGGTTTTTGTCCTATCCTACCCATTCGGCTAACGACCCTCCACTAGTCAAGAGTGCGGTGGGTAAGAGTGGATACCCATTCAATCGCCATTTTATAGGCAATTTCCTTAAACACCCCTTATAGACCAGCTTCGTGAATGAGGCCTACTAACGGTAAGACTGACTGTTTACTCATACATATATAATATTAGACTTTTAATATTATATATAGTATAGGGTGTATTTTACACTTTTAAAATACTAGGTGGTTTAACTTAGTCAATTATACTTTTAATTTAATTAAATGTAAACCAAAAATTTATGGATTTATTAAATCACTTTTAATTATACACTTTAATTAATTAATAAAACCATAAGTGTGTGATTTGAACTTTTTCAAATTATTAGGGTTTTAGAATTTAACATTTAATCAACTTTTAAATTCCAAAACTTGAGGGCAAGTTTTGAAACATCTCAAAACATTAGGGTTTAACATATTTAAATTTCATAAGCAAAACTTTTAAGTTCAAATTTAAACTATAAAACCTAAAGGGTGCAATTGAAACTTTTTCACATCACAAAGGATCAAATAACAAATAATATAAGTTAAACAATTAATTTAGTCATTATCTATATTTGACCTAATCTTATTTTAGCCATTAGATAATTACCAAATAATTTAAAATAATCCATATTTATCATATAAACAACCAATATTCAAAAGATTTGAAATTATCTATTGTTTTGGCAAGGATAATCATTAGTTTAAGATAAAATTCGGATTTTAACTTCAAAAAACGAATTAGGCATTAAATCCAAGTCAAAACAACAGTTAAATCCCGAAATACCCTCTGTCCGACGCTCGAACTCGCCGAGTCAGCTCTGAACTCGCCAAGTAGGGGCCAACTCGCCGAGTCCAGATACTGACTCGCCGAGTTGAGTCGGGCAGAGGCCAAAAAACTCAATTTTTAGCAAACAAAACAGTTAAGCATCACATACAACTGAAACCAATCAAGGCTCTGATATCACTGATGGGTTTTATGCATAAGAAACAATACTATGTGCTCATACAAACCCTAATGCTCGGATCTAGGTTTCTCTATTGTACATGCTTTGAATCCAAGACTAATAAACTTAGATCTAACATATTATAAACTGAATTAGGGTTTAGAGAATTACCTTTGATTGTTATATTGCAATAACAATCAAATCCTTGCTTCGATTGGCTTTAGAAAACTTAGTGCCTCAAGTGATGCACCTCTAATGGAGTCGCAAACACCTTATGCAACTTGGATGAAGAGGAGAAGAAAGGAGGCTGCCCAAAACGACTAGAAACCCTAGAGAATAAGTTGTTTACGTTTTTGGGGCCTAAGGGGTCCTTTATATACTTGTGTGGGTTGCTAGGGTTTCAGTCAAAACCCTAATGGACAGCTTAAACTCTAAGCAGCCCATGGAACCTTTTGGATAAGGCCATGGACGAAAATATGATGGGCTCCCATCATAATTTCGTTCACCCCTTGTTCCTTTAGCATTCCTTAGCCCAATAACTCAATTATCCAATAATTGCAGTCCAGTCCCCTAAATTTAATTAATCTCTTTTAGCCACAAAATTAATTCTTGACCAATATTAATTAAACAATATGATTTCTCATTTAATATATTATTCTCATAATATATTAATAAATCATATTTAAACCTTTCTCTCCTTAATTCATCCTACGTATTGCTATGGTGAAGGCAACCCAAAAGGACCATGCTCATAATCGGGTCAAGTACATACCAAAATAGTTATTGACTTAGACACTAATCCAACAGATATTACTAATATTAACTAATTAATAAACCCAACGTCATCCACTTTTCAGTTTAACGTCGATATGACTTCCACTCTTTTTTCCCTTTTGTTCTTCTTCACTAAACAATCACAATACCTCCATTTCATCTTCTTCGACAAATACTTATTCACCTTCTTCAGCAAAAACGCATTCACATTCTACACATGCAATAGATAACAATAAGAAGCATCGGGATCAAACACCACTCTAGCTACATTAGATCTATCTTCTTCGGTCACCACTATTGCAATATCAGACACCAAATCCACCAAAGGGAAGGTGAAAGTGATTATTTATGAAGAGGTTTGGGATAATCTGCGATGAAAGTCACCAACATTGAAAGTTCCAAAAGAAGAGTGATGTAATGTGCCTATATTGACCCATTCCCACTAACATTATATCGGATTTTCAAACCTTGTCATTTTTTATGTTTTTGGTTTTGTCTTGGCTACCAGATCTTTGAACCAACGTTGATATTCATATATTGCTTCCTTTTGTGATAATCCCTCCTTATAGGATAGAATTAGAAACATATTATTGTGTTGTTGCATCATTGATAAGATAGAAGCAGATTACCAAACCTTCTTATAATGCTTCCTCCATATGGAATTGAAACTAATTACTCAAATGGAATTTGCAAAGAAAAAAAACGAAGATGAAAAAAATTGCAAATTGATGGCAGAATGCTTATTCAGTTATCCAGATTAAACGAAAATCAATTTTTAAGAAATAAGTTTGGTTTGGTCTAATCAGATTGGATTATTAGACAACAAATTAAGACAATATAACCTCAACTAAATAGGAATTTAAACTAGGAAAACTTGAAATATATAACGAGCAAGCATATGGGTCATACATCACATTCACTACATCAGCTACATCTTCTTCGGTCACCACCATTGCAATAGCTGACAGCAAATCAACCAAAAGGAATGTGAAATTGATTATTTTAGCATAAATCATATCATTTTAGTTAATCTTTATGCATATTTCTTCTTTTTGTTATTTTTTTTATCTTTAAGCGGGTTCTTTCTAGTCTTTGAGTATGATTGCAAATTTTTAGAAGACTAACATGGAGTGGAGATGTTCGGGATTGTGGGATTCGAATGAACGTTGAGGACAATGAATAATCATGGGCTTGAGAAAATCAAAAAAAGAAATGGGCTAGTTTAGAGGCATTTTATCGGAAATCAATATGGGTTTGATCCTAAAAGAAGACGGAAAACAACATTTAAAATTGTGGAATTGATTGTTCGATCGAGTATTCGGGATTTGGAGGATTTGGAAAAAGACAAATTGGGCTCAAATTCAAGAAAACTTGAAGATTTGTGGGCTACAATCTAATGAAGAAGAATTGGATCAGTGGGCTAAAGCAGTGCAGGCCCAACAAATGGAAATGGCCCATTCTCGGTCGGTTCATGCGGACCGCAGAAGAATACCATGCGGCCCGCGTGAGTTTCTGCAGGGGTATTATCGTGAATTTACTTTTGGCTTCTATTTGAGGAAGTTTGGTGGCGAGTCGGTGATTAGGTATGTTTTTAGTGAACTCCTTACCTGTGATTAGGTATGTTTTTAGTGAACTCCTTACATGCTTTGGTATTATTTGACTTGGGGGCGAGTCGGTTGTTTGTCTCTCAGATATTTCGTAGGGAGTTCGGTGTGCCAGTAGGAGAGCTAGAGTGTCCGTTGCGAGTCTCTATCGCCAAGGAACACGGGGTTTCCACTTCTTCAGTCTATCGGGGTTGCGTGTTGGAGATCTTCGGGGTATCTTTCCCGATAGACTTGATTCAGATTCCCATGGGGAATGTGTGTGTGATTGTAGGTATAGACTGGCCTAATCGCTTCGGTGCCATGATCGACTGTGAGGTTCAGCAACTGCTAGTTCGAACACCAAGTGGGGGAGAAATGATTGTCTACAGCGAGGGCACCAGATTAGTATCGGGGTTTTGTTCAACTACCAGGGATCGACAGTACATTCAGCACGGGTGTGCAGGTTATCTAGCGTATGTGGTGGATATGCAAGTCAGGGATCAGATCTCGGTTTCAGAGGTACCAATGGTCAGGAAGTTCGTTGACGTGTTTCCGAAGGAGTTACCCGGAGTGCCTCCGGAGAGGCAAGTCGATTTTAGGATCGACCTAGTGCCAGGTGCGGCCCCTATCGCCAAGGCGTCGTACCGATTGGCACCTCCAGAGATGCAAGAGTTGTCATCACAGTTGTAGGAACTACTGGGCAAGCACTTCATTCGTCTTAGCAGTTCTCCTTGGGGAGCGCCAATTCTCTTCATCAGGAAGAAGGATGGTTCACACTGAATGTGCATTGACTACCGGGAGTTGAACAAGTTGATGGTGAAGAACCGTTATCCACTCCCAAGGATAGATGATCTTTTCGATCAATTGCAGGGAGCATCTTGGTTATCCAATATAGACCTGAGGTCCAAGTACCATCAGTGATGAGTTCAAAACTCTTAGATCGATTAGATCTTTCACAAGTACGATAAAAGAAATCAAACATTTTAAGAACAATATGAGAATGAACACAGAACAAAATCAAATTTATGCTTATGATTCAAAACTGAGTCACGCCTCAGCAGAGCTCGACAAAGAACTTCCGCTGTAGAGGCGAGCTAGGGTTTACAAAAACAATGAAGCAAATAAACAATGAAAGCGATAACTTCTAAGTCTGCACAGCTTATATACTAAACCCTAATACAAAATTATGCACGGCTAGACAGGCCCAATACCGGCATTCAAACTGGGCTAAGGACTGAGCCCATGACGCAATCTAATAGACTCAACAATCTCCCCTTTTGTGTCAAATGAGGCGAGAGATTATTTCCTATGAGCAGGCCTCATCGTCTTTATAACTTTAAACAAACGAGGTATTATGGCGAGAAGAGTCTGTCTGAACTGTATGTACCACCATAGCATGTCAGTGAATAATTTCTTATCAGCAGCACTGTTCTGGTCGTACCTCTGAATGATCTCCAAGATATGCTCAAGGCAAGATGTTGAGAAGAGGTGTTTGTCAACAAGAGCGAACAGACATTTTTGACCTTCGCCCCTGAGGAACATAATTGTAAGATACTTTGAATCGATTTTCCCCTTGATCATGGTATTAACATTGCCAGCTCTGCCCATGGTCTTGATCGTTGTTCGCTTGTGTATGGCAAAGGCAATCTCCTGGTCCATCTTCGCTACCTCATGTATGTAGCAAACAAACATACGCTTGACATAATCGATTATAGGCTGATACCCCTGAGGATTCGACAGAAGAATTTTTTTAAGGAGTATCCAGCCATGGGGATTGAGGTTTATTAGATCAGCGAGGGTAAAATGGTAGACTGAGCCTTTGGTTCCTCCAGTCACCCTGAATTTGACATTAATAAATTTCCCTGCTAAATAGGGCTTCATTACCTTGACTGTAGTTATCTTCTTTGAGCTCCATGTCAGGTATTGGGGTTGAGCAAACTCCAAGTAAAACTCCAGAAGATCCCTATCTACCTTCGGGTCCGGGGATGGAATAGCAGCAGTCGAGTTGAAGCAGTGGAAGATAAATGCCTTTCGAGTGATTGGCATATCGAACTGTGCATCCTTGGAATTGTCAAGGCCAAAAGACATTATTGGCTCGAGCTAGAGAATAGTTGGCTCATCGATTGCACACCTTTGAAGCGAGTCTTTTGTCCATACAGGAAACATAGACTTTTTCTTCTCTAGGAGCTCCGCCTCCTTTCGCTTCAGCTCTAGCTCAGCTTGCTGTGTCTTGGTGTTTTCTTATGTTTCTTTTTCAGAAGTGTTAACCTTCTGGATGGGTTTCTTGGGAATCTCGACATAGACATCATCTTCATTGTCTGTGTCGTCTTTACCTATTTTCTTATTCTTTTTATCTTTGTTACTGACCGAAACTTCATTACCCTTCGGTTCAGCAGATGGTTTTGATCCAGAAGGAGGAGGTTGCTTTGACACTTTCTCTCCCCCTTGTTTCGGTTGGACCCCAGTCACCGAAACACCCTCGATACGACTGAGAACGTCCAGTGCCGGTCTGAGCTTGTTCGCCAAATGACGTTTGACAGTTATAGTGATGAGCGGATCATGAGCCTCAATAAGATGAAGAAGGATGGAGTAAACATCTGCAGCAGAACTCCTAATGACCTCCCTTTCTGACTTGAGGTCATTAATCTTAGCATTAGCAGTACGCAGCTTGTGTGTTTGCAATTTAAGTTGGGTTGTACGTCTGTCGAGCTCATCCATAATCCGATTTTCCACTGCTAATTCCGCTTCCAGTTAAGTTAAGCGTTCGTTGACATTAGCATGGAGCGTTTCATTGGCTTCTTCAATGGCTTGTCGTGCCGCTTCAAGGTTCGAGCGCTCAGATTGAAGAGACCTTTGAAGATTCTCTAATGAAGCGTTGACAGTTTCAGCATTTTTGGCAGTGGCAGCCTGCAAGGAGTCTAGAAATAAGTGAGCTTCTGAAACTAGTTTATCGAATTTTGCGGTCGCATTCTTGCACTCCTTAGTAGAGGCATCAACAGAAAGAGAAGCCTGTTGACATTGGGAAGTTGAGGCTTCAATAGCCTTGGCTGTAGTAGATAAAGTAGCACTATGTTCGGCAACGACCGAAGAGAACAAGGCCTTTAAGGCAGCTTCTGAATAGGCACCAGAGGAAGAGGATTAAAGCAGATGATCAAGCTTGTCGTTTACTGCCTTGAGATGACGTTTTGTACAGGCTCATTGTCATCATCATCGCTCTAAACTCGATAAGGACTGAAATATGTGGAATCGAATTCCAAGTCCTCACCGCCTAAAATAGGGGTTGTTTCAGTAGATTATGTGGGAGACAAGGGTTTTGAAGAAGGTGGAGGTTCGGTTGTGACAGGAGGTTCGGTTACAGGTGGATTGGGAACAGTAAAGTCAGGTTTGGTAGTAGTTGTATCTGTGAAAATGGGAGTAGGAATAGGAATTGTAGTGAAGGGTTGAGAGGTGGTTATTAGAGAGATAGGAGGGATAGAAACTGGAATGGTAACAGGTGGAGGTGAAGGAGGAGAAGAACGAACCTGAATTTCTGGAGTAGGGGAGCGAGGCGGAGTGTCACCTCGGCCCGAAGCCTCTTCATCAGAGCTTTCGCTCTCAGATTCTGAAGGATGTGCGTTCTTCTGCTTAGGAGGGACATATTCTGAATCCGAATCACTGGAGGATTGAAGAATAAGTCTCCTAGCGGGCTTCTTCTACTCTTTCGGTTGAGGCTGGGAAGTAGAAGCTTTATCAGATCTTCGCTTCTTGGGGGTCTGCCCCTTGGTTGGTTTAATGACCGGTCCCTCTTTCTGTGTTTCAGGCTTTTTACCCCTCTTGGCTGGCTTGTCAGCCTCTTCAATGGAACGAAGCATAGCCGGTGTAATCTCTCTTGGGCCAACAGAAGGACGTTTCCTATACTGTTGAAGAACGTTACCTGACGCTGAAATACAACCGAGCATGGCTTCAGGAATGGGTCCAATGAATGAAAACTTGGTTGAGTCAGTGACGATGATTTTCGTCGTATGAAAGGTAGCAATAGAGGAGAGCAAGGAGTCCACCATTATTGGAACACGAAGACGATCCATTGCCCAGTTGGTGATGAGAGACCAGAAACGCCCACATGAGATCTTAGAATGCCTAGATGAAGAAACCAAGCTTTGAACCAACTGCTGCCAAATAATGGACCCATAATCTAGGTTAAGGCCATTGTACAACCCATACAGCACCGTCGTGAATGACTTGCTTGCACCGTTGGAACCAGCGCTCCTCTCAGACAGTCCCTTGAACAATAGCGTGAAAAGGCCATTCCATTGAGGAGGAAGGCAGGACTTCTTGAACTTTGTAACAGTGGTTAGGGTTTCGGTATACCCCATCTGATAGAACATAGAGAATAGTTGACCAGTTGTAATGGAATCAGGGTTTACCAGAGATGGATCTTGAGAAAGACCAATTAGTGCACAAAATTGATTCTTGGAGATGGAGGTCTTCTCATCGTGGAGTTCAAAATGAATCCGTTCATTAATCTTGTCATAAAATGTAGTAGAGTAGACAAGAGACAAGCACGACATAGGAACCACTTCAACCTTAGTCAGTGCGTCGATGAGTGGTGAGTATTTGAGACACTCAACCACATACAACATATAGGGCTCATAGATGAATGGAGTGAGATCAATGATCAGGTTCTGTTGGGGTTTAATGGTGAGCAGTGGTTGACAAACTGAGGTATCATGAACGGATGATGATTCTGCCATTGAATTAGCTTGGAGAAGATGATGAATAGTTGCAAAGAATCACCGGGTTTCTTTGAGAGATTTTTGGAAGTGATAAAGGTTGAGAGAGCACCGTTCCAATTCCTTTTATACGTACAAGGAAGAGAGAGAAAAATCCGGCTGAAATCTTGGATTATATCAAAAATAGTGCCTGAGTTGATGGGTGAACAGTTGGCATGCCGAAGATGACACAGGAGAGAGAAAAGACGTTTCCTTTTTACACGCTCTTTCATATAACTCACTTTTTCAAATCACCAAACCGTTTGGATAGCCGCTGAGTCAGCTTCCACTTTATCCCAATCGTTTCTCCTTATGACGTTTGATTCTTTGTGCCTTTAGCATTTGAATTATCATTCTGTGCAAAACTAGAATTTGGAAAATTAAAAAATTTCGTGCATAGGGTGTAAAAGATAAAGAAATAAAACGGGATTTTAGGGATTATCTGTGATGTCGTAGTCAGACATAAAACAATTGATTCTGGGAAAAAATCACTTCCTTCAAAGTCAAGAGAGACATTAAATTGCATGCTTGGTTTCCTATTGAATAACGATCAATAACTTGTTGAGAAGTTTTGAAAGGCTTCTTTTAAAGGTTAAAGAGGGTGGCTTTCGCTTCAATTCATAATTTCGATACTTAACATAAGACTAAAAGTGAATGAAGTACTTGTGAGATCATTATGATCTGTTGAACATGTAGGTTTGAAAAACTTTATAGTGACGAGAGAAGTAAAGAAATCTCAAAAAAAAATTAAACTGGATCTTTTAGGGTTAGAGAAGCCTTGGTGAAAGATAAACTCATAAAGATCACTCAAAAGAAAAAAAGAGATTTCACTGGGTAACAAGTAAGATCTTGAATTTTTGAATTCACCGTCAATTCATTAGTGGTGTTGAACTTTGGGTTTCACTTTGTACATAGTGGCATGAAACTAAGATCATGAACGCAGATTTTGTATAACCATAAACCTCAGTGGTTAATCTGAGAGTCTTAGGGGTTATATTGGTGAAACGAATTATAATGGAGAAGGGTGATGGAGATGGTAGAAGAAGCGAATGTACCTCTGCTTTTAAAGAAAGAAGGACTAAGCAGAAAACTCTAAACTCAATTTGAGTAGAGTAAGGTAGCTCATGATTAGAGTGAACTTGATAGCCTGGATTGGGAAAACATGATTGGTATATATCATGTTATTAAGGCTTCACGCAAAATCAGTTGAGGCTTTAGTCAACATACAACAACATGCTTCTAGGAACGCCTAACTAATAAAACCATTTACCGCCTTAGCTTTGCCATCGAGAATCATACTTAGACAAAAAAAACATTAGATAAAAAACAATAAAATAAATAAAATAAAATAAAATATTTTTGGATTTTATAAGTATCTTTATGAATTTTTTTTTGGGATTTATAAGTAGAAAAGAAGTAATGAAAAGATGTACATAAGAAAACAGTTGAATTGCCTTTAAAAAAACGAACGAGTTCAGAAGGACCGAACCCAAAATAGATCGAACGTTCGGTTCATTTCGGTTCATGGTCGAACTTCACCCGAAATAGACCGAACGTTCGGTTCATTTCGGTTCGCTTTATTTCGCTTGTAACCTTTATGGAAGCGAAGGCAATTTTGGTATAGACTCAACTTGCATCATTCCCAGGCCTTGTAGAATCTTATTGAAGCTTGCTTCGGGTAAGGCCTTTATGAATATGTCTGCCAGTTGATCAGTCGTTCTGACGAAGTGAATTTCTACGTTACCATCTTCGACGTGATCCTTGATGAAATGGTACCTTAAGGCAATATGCTTAGTCTTCGAATGTTGCACGGGGTTGTGACAAATCCTAATTGCGCTTTCAGAGTCACAATATAGCGGGATTTTCTTCATGTTTAGCGCATAATCCCGGAGTTGACTTTGTATCCATACAACTTGAGATGTATAGGATGCTGCAGCAATATATTCGGCTTCTGCAGTGGATAATGAAACACAAGTTTGTTTATTTGATTGCCAACTGACTAATTTAGCATCTATAAATTGACATCCTTCGGTGGTGCTTTTACGATCCAATCCACATCCACCCAGATCAACATCTGAAAATGCTTGAACGAAGAATCCGGAGTTGGCTGGATACCATAGGCCGAGAGAGGAGGTTCGCTTTAGATAGAGAAATATGTTCTTCACGTCTTGAAGATGAGGTTCTCGTGGGTTGGCTTGAAATCGTGCACAGTAACAGATAGAGAACATGATGTCAGGTCTACTGGCTGTGAGATACATCAGAGATCCAATCATCTGTCGATAGAGTGTTGTAGCAGCTGTTGGTTTCTCCAATGATGGTGTGAGTTTAGTTCCAAAAGCCATAGGTACTTTCACTTTAGAGTCTCCCATCATTCCAAACTTGGTTAGCAAAGTCTTGGTATATGCTTCCTGATTAATAAAGATGCCTTCGGGTCCCTGTCTAATGTTCAATCCAAGAAAGAAATTAATTGGACCCAATGAGCTCATCTCAAAATTAGTTTTCATCAACTTTCTGAATTCAGCTGTTAAGCTATGATTCGTGGAGCCAAAGATGATGTCATCAACATATATTTAGACTACCATAAGGTGGTTACCTTCTCGCTTACGAAAGAAGGTTAGGTCAACCGAACCTTGTTTGAATTTAGATAGTTTTAAGAAGCGTGTGAGAGTTTCATACCTTGCTCTAGGAGCCTGTTTGAAGCCATAGACAGCTTTGTCAAGGATATAACAATGATCAGGATACTTCTCATTCATGAATCCTGGCGGTTGCTCAACATATACGTTTTCTTCAAGTTCACCGTTGAGGAAAGCACATTTGACGTCCATTTGATAGACTTCAAAGTTCTTGTGAGCAACGTATGCAAGAAAGATACGAACAGATTCCAATCTTGCCACGGGAGCGAAGGTTTCTTCATAATCAATTCCCTCTTCCTGACAATATCCTTTGACCACCAGCCTTGCTTTATTACGAATGACATTCCCCTCTTTGTCCATCTTGTTTCTGAATACCCATTTGAGACCGACAACCGAAGCATCCTTTGGAGTTGGAATGAGATGTCATACCTTGTTTCATTCAAACTCATTTAACTCCTCCTGCATGGCTTGAACCCAGTCTGAATGATCGAGAGCTGAGTTAACAGTCTTTGGTTCAATTTTAGAAATGAATGAATTGAACATGCAGAACTCGACTTTTGAAAATAGTGCAGCCTGTTTCGCTTTGATTGGAGAGCGAGTTAACACCTTTTCTGAGGATTCGCCAATAATTTGAGTTTGAGGGTGATCTTTGGTCCATTTGATAAGTGGAGGAAACTTTGGATCATAGATAGGATCCAGTTCAGCATTGATTTCTTCCTCTAGTTCAGACAAGATATCATCATCACCAACATTGGTGTCCTCCCTCTCGAAGAATAATTCCTGTTCAGGACCAGTGTTTGTATCCCCTTCATTGGCTGGAATTTCAGTAGAGCTTGATGTATTTGGCGATGAGTTCTCCCCCTAGAATGAATAACTTTGATCATGATGAGGAGAGGAACCCTCCCCCTGGACTATAGGACAGTCACCGGAAGGTTCGCTTACGTCTGCACCTTCGGTTTCTTTAGATTGATCATCTGCCATCTTCTTAGCAGCAACATCATCTATAACTTGATTCAGATTATCAACTTTGTTGTCTTTTGCAGTTGATTCAGAGTCAATCGCCTTTTGAGGCTCATCAAACAGGAGCATGAATTGGTCAAAAAGATTTGAGATGGAGATAGTAACCTGACCATTCTTTGGAAATATGTCTTGCGATGCATCTTCTGTTGGTTTCAATTTCTTAACATAACTATCGTCAAAGGTGACATAGTATGTTTCTTCAATTTTCTTTGAGCGTTTATTGAGAACTCTATATGCCTTGGAGTTCAAGGAGTAGCCTAAGAAAATTCCTTCATCCGCATTAACATCGAACTTGTTTCGATTCTCTTTGGAGTTGAAAATGAAACATCTTGAACCAAACACATGAAAGAATTTCACGTTTGGTTTTCGATGTTCAGGATCTCGTAAGGGGTAATTGAGAACCACTTATTCAAGTATGATCTATTCTGAGTATAACAGGCAGCAGCAATTGCATCAGCCCAGAAATACAATGGTAAAGACGCGAAGCATAACATAGTGCGAGCAACTTCACACAGGGACCGATTTATTCTTTCAACAATGCCATTTTGCTGCGGAGTATAAGGGGCTGAGAAATTGTGAGTCGTCCCCTTTTCAGCAAGAAACTCTTCAAAGTCTTTGTTCTTGAATTCCAGGCCATTGTCGCTCCTTATAGTACGAACTACCTTTCTTAGTTGCGTTTCGATTTGTTTAATGGAGAGCTTGAGCTTTGGAGTAGCTTCAGACTTTTGCTTGAGAAAGAAAATCCATGTAAACCTTGAGAAATCGTCCACAATCACCAGAATGTATTTGTTTCCACCAATGCTTTCGATGGATGAAGGACCACATAGATCAATATGCAGTAATTCCAATGGTTCTATCACCTTAGTGTTGATAATAGAAGGATGACTCTGCCGACTCTGCTTTCCCATTTCACACGCTGCACAGAGATGTTCTTTATCGAATTTTGGAACTGGAAGCCCTCGAACGTGATCACCTAATACCAACTTGTTGATATCCTTGAAGTTCAAATGAGATAGTCTTCTATGCCACAACCAACTTTCATCAGAGTGAGCCTTTGTGAGTAAGCACACTGCTGGTTTACCTCTTATAGGATTGAGGTTCAAAGGATACATTTCCCCTTTTCGCTTTGATTTCAACAAAATGTTGTTTGATCTCTTCTCGACAATTTCTGAGCCTTCATTGTTGAATGATACTTTTAATCCGGTATCAACCACCAGCTGTGATACGCTGATAAGATTGTGCTGGAGTCCTTCAACATAAGCTACCTTCCTTATAGAGAACTCGCCATTAGTGATCATTCCATAGCCTTTGATGGTTCCAAAAGAGTTGTTGCCATACTTTACAATGCCAGCATCTTTAAGAGAACGAAACTCTCTCAGTTCCTCCTTGCTTCCTGTCATGTGACGCGAGCAACCACTATCGATGTACCATTCTTCGTCAAACTGCTCGTCACGTATAACCTACAAAATATTAAGCAGATTTAGGAACCCAAAGTTTCTTGGGTCCTTGTGAGCCTTTTACAGGACAGGGAATAGTAAGAGAAATATCAACCATATATGTGCGTTTAATCAAAGTTTTTCATCTTTTCTTTTAACGTTGAAAACTTTAATTTTTGTTGATTTAGGAGGACTGGGGTTTATGACTAAGGAACTAGAATTTAGAGAATTGAATTTAGAAGAGACATTAGATTTCTGGTTTTTCTGATTGGACTTGTATGGAAGGGGACCGAAACTACTATTTCGGTTGCCATGGGATGAAGGACCGAAACTCTTCTTTCGGTTGTTATAGGACGAGGGACCGAAACCGTTCTTTCCGTTGTTAATGGGTGATGGACCGAAACTCTCATTTCGGTTGTTTTCCGTCGAGGGACCGAAACTACCCTTTCGGCTCCTATTGGTCAAGGGACCGAAACTACCCTTTCGGCTCCTATTGGTCGAGGGACCGAAACTACCCTTTCGGTTCCTATTGGTTGGAGGACCGAAACTACCCTTTCGGTTGGTATTGTGATGAGGACCGAAACTGCTCTTCTGGTTCCTTGAGTTTTCTTCTGATTTATTCTTCCTTTCAATCCTTACAAAATCAGGATTTTGAGAATTCCAAAATCGTTTTCTTTCTAAGAGATTCTTCTTATATCTCAGATTTCTTTGATGCTTTCGATCAGCCACCTGTTTTGGATTTCTATGAATGTTAGCCTTTCTTTTTGAAGTATGGGCACAACATTCACTCTTTATTAAAGAAGTATCACTTGTGGTTTGCATTGGTTCATCCAAAGGGGTTTTGGTTCCACTTGTGCTCGGCACATCGTACTTTGTAGGCTCATTTAGTGGTTCAGGTATGTATCTAACTTTCACTCTCCATGAGGTTTTCTGAGAAAGACCCTTCGTCTCATCTGCATTGTCTATTGGGGCCGACCAGAAGAATTCATCACATCCCCCAGCATTGTCTTCTTCTACCATAGCAGTTAATTCTGCAGTTTGTTGTGGAGTGACCCCCTGTACAGTGTAGACCTGGTTTGGGGTAGTTTGAACCTTTTGGTATACAACAGCTTTAGCTTTGAGAACTTTGGATTTGTCGGTAGAGGAACGAGCAAACTCAAAAGAGTTTTCAGAAATCAGGTTCTTATGGGACTTGGGTTCGTTTTTGGCTAATTCAGAACAGTCTACCAAATCTTCTACAAAAATTTCACTCATATCATCATCCTCATTAAGTTTAGATGTATTTTCAACATCAAGTTTATTTTATGAACTTAAATTGGCATTCAAGGAGTCAAATTTTTTTATGGTTTCGGCTCTCAATTTCAATCTATCATTTTCGTCTAACAGATTTTTGAGCATGTCCTTGTGGTCCTAGGACTTTATGTAGGATTCAATTTTGTCCAGACCTATTTTATATGCTGGAGACACTTCATCAGAAGATACAACACTTTCACAGTTGTAAGCTTCAGCGTCAATTTCATCCTCCTTTAATTCAAGGAAGGGTAAAATCATACGATGTATCTTCTTCCCTATTTCACAATCAAGATGCAACTGAGTGATGTTAAAATAGAGTCTCTTAGCAATTAAACAAAACACATTTCTCTGTTTAAGAAGTTTATGATTGTCTCTTTGCAAATAAATAGAATCATCTTTAGATCTAATTAACTCCTTTTCCTTTTGCTCGATCCACATTCTTCGTTCCTCACTCTTTGAAGAAATCCTTCTGATTTGATCAGTTAGGTTAGAATTTGTGACATGGGTTTGGGTGAGACTGCTACTTATGCTTGAGAATTTTGAATTTAATTTATTTAATTCCTTTTCATAATCATTAACAGGTATTTTTAGAGAAGCAAGAATATTTTGTACCTTTTTTATCAACTCATCACATTCATTGATCTGCGCACTAACAGGCTTGGCTGCAAAACATCTATCCTCTCGCTCCCTTTCCTCTTCAATTCCCCCATCAGTTGTGTATCCTCTCATTCAGGACACTCCCTCGGTCACTACAAAGCATCTTCCTGTTGCATGATCTGCTTTTGCCAACATAGCTTTTCCGTGAGTGGGCTTCCTGACTTCATCATCCTTAGAATCTGTGGACCAGACCTCCACTCCACCAAACTCATCACTGTTGTTTGTACCCTGTACAATTAAAGCATTCATGGTAGAGTTATTAACAACATACTTTCTTTTCTTTATTTCCTCCAATCTTCTCAGGAGGCTCGCTTCCTCATCTTCTTCGTTTGTCTTTTCTTCTTTCTTTCTTAGCATACAGTCTTTAGCAAAATGATTTTTGCCTCCACAGTAATGGCGGTCGAATCCTGAGTCTCCTCCAACTTTAGCTTCCTTCTTTGACTCTTCAGACTTTGACCCCATCTTCGGTTTCTCCTTGATCCTTTCGGCACTGTAACTACCCTGCCAGTTTCGGTTCTTGTTGGCCGGGAATTTCTTCTTAATGAGTTTTCTGGGATTGGACACCATCATGGCGTATTCTTCGTCGGTTAGATCAAAATCTGCAAGATCTAATTCCTCTTCTTCTTCAACCGAACTCTTTCCTTTGGAGACAAGAGCTAAAGAACCCAGACCAGAAACCACATTCGTTTCCTTTGATAGAGCATTCTCATGGGATTTTAAAATACCCACTAGTTTTTCGAGAGAGTAAGATTTGAACTGTTCATGAGCTTTGACTGTTGACAAAACAACCATCCATTCAGGTCTGAGGCTGTTCATGAAAGTGACCTTTTGTTCAATAACTTTTCTTTCAATTCCATGCTTTATCATCTTACTTAAAAGATGATTGAAGCGATCGAAAGTTTGAACAAGTTTTTCTTCAGGCTTCTACTTAAAGTCACCAAACTCAGATAGCAAGAGAGTTTGGATAGAGTGTTCCAAGTCTTCGTCTGTGGAATATAATTCCTTCAATCTATCCAGATCTCCTTAGCTGTAGCACAAGAGCTCACTAAACGAAATGTATCCGATTGCAGCACAAACCTTATCATCCTTAGGGCCTTGATGTTGCATTGAAACTTCTCTTTTTCATCCTGAGGAATATCTTTGACATCATTGACAAGTTGATTATATTCTTTCTGTGTTTTAACAATCTTTGATGTGCTTGAGTGAGCGAATGGGCCTGCAGTAATTGCTTCCCAGATTAAATACCCATTGTCCTCCGATCCAATCACGTAGTCTTCAAAGTGATGTGTCCAAACTTCATAGTCTTGTGTATACAAGATTGGTATTCTTGTTGTAGATCATATGCTGTTGGAGATATTGATCGGATTAGTTTGTGAATCATCCATGGACATTGTAAATACTTTTGATCGATAACCTGTAAAAGACCAGACTTGTAATATATCAATAGGGTTAGATCAACAATTAATGAGATACATCAATAAAGAGTGACGGCTCAATAAATATCAATCAATGCGGAATTAAAACCCTATGAACTTCTTCGATAGAAGAGGTGTGTATGAATTACACAGTCTCCTGCTCTGATACCAATTGATGAGTTCAAAACTCGTAGATCGATTAGATCTTTCACAAGTACGATAAAAGAAATCAAACAATTTAAGAACAATATGAGAATGAACACATAACAGAATCAAATTTATGCTTATGATTCAAAACTTAGTCACACCTCAGCAGAGCTCGATGAAGAACTTCTGTTGTAGATGCGAGCTAGGGTTTACAAAAACAATGAAGCAAATAAACAATGAAAGCGATAACTTCTAAGTCTGCATGCATGCAGCTTATATACTAAACCCTAATACAAAATTATGCACGGCTGGACAGGCCCAATACCGGCATTCAAACTGGGCTAAGGACCGAGCCCATGACGCAATCTAATAGACTCAACAATCAGGTTAGGGTTTGAGAGGAGGATGTTGAGAACACTATGTTCCAGAATTTTTATGGACATTACAAGTTCGTGGTGATGTTGTTTGGGCTCATCAATGCTCCAACGGTGTTTATGAACCTGATGAATCGGTTTTGCAGCCCGGTGCTCGATCGCTCAGCCACTATATTCATAGATGATATCTTGGTGTACTCCAAGACCCGAGAGTAGCATGAGGAGCATCTTTGGGAGCTATTGGGAGTCTTGAGGCGCGAACGCTTGTATGCCAAGTTCTCGAAGTGCGAGCTTTGGTTACGAGAGGTTCAATTCCTTGGACACCTCGTTAACTAGGAAGGGATTTTGGTCGACCCGGCCAAAATCGAGGAGGTTATGCAGTGGGAGGTTCCAAAGACTCCTTCGGATATCAGGAGTTTCTTGGGATTGGCAGGGTACTACCGGAGATTCATACAGGATTTCTCCAAGATTGCAGTACCCCTCACTCGTCTGACGAGGAAGGGGGTGGATTTCCGGCGGGGCCCCGAGCAGCAGAGGGCATTTGAGACCCTCAGACAGAGACTATGCGAGGCTCCAGTCTTGACTCTCCTGGAGGGAGTTGAGGATTTTATGGTATTCTGTGATGCATCTATCACAGAACTGGGAGCGGTCCTCATGCAGAGATGACGGGTGATAGCCTATGCGTCGTGGCAGCTGAAGCCGCACGAGACGAGATACCCTACTCATGATCTAGAGTTGGTAGCGGTGGTATTCACTCTCAATATTTGGAGACATTACCTCTATGGGGTCCGCTGTACCATACACACAGACCATAAGAGCCTAAGACACATCATGGATCAGCCGAACCTGAACATGAGACAGCACAGGTGGCTTGACGTGGTCAAGGATTATGACTGCGAGATCCTTTACCATCCTAGTAAAGCGAACATGGTTGCGGACGCTCTGAGCCGCAAGTCAACTGGATCTTCTACTCCAGTAACGTGTATAAGGATATCAGTGGATTCTCCACTGGTGAGTTTGATCAGGGAAGCTCAGGCTGAGGGTATGTGATAAGAGAATTGGAAGCTTGAGAGGATTAGGGGTGAGAACACCCGATTTGTGTAGGATAGTCGGGAATTATTGACCCGTTGCGGTTGGGTCTGGGTTCCGATATCTGGTGGGGTCAAACAGATTGTTCTGGAGGAGGCTCATAAGTCTCGCTTCTCTATTCACCTAGGGCCACCGAGATGTACTGGGATTTGCGATTGAGTTACTGGTGGCCGTGCATGAAGTGAGAAATCGCTTGGTACTTGGAGAGGTGCTTGACTTGTAGGATGGTCAAGGCCGAGCACTAGAGGCCGCATCGAAAGTTGCAGCCTCTAGAGATCCAAATGTGGAAATAGGAGTAGATCACGATGGACTTCATCACCAAATTGCCGAGGACGAAAAAGGGGTTCGATGCTATATGGGTCATTGTGGATCGATTGACCAAGAGTGCTCATTTTCTGCCCATTTGGGAGAGCTTATTGGTCGAGAAGTTGGCTGATGTGTATATACGCGAGATTGTCACTCGCTATGGGGTTTCAGTATCTATCGTTTCAAACCATGATGTTCGGTTCACCTCCTGCTTTTGGCAGAAGTTCCACGAGGAATTGGGCTCGTGACTACATTTCAGTACAGCCTATCATCTGCAGACATACAACCAGAGTAAGTGGACCATACAGACTCTCAAGGATATGCTGAGAGCATGCGTTATCGATTTCGGTGGGAGTTGGGACTCCTACCCACCCCCTGCAGAGTTCTCCTACAACAACAACTTTCGTTCCAATATTGGTGCTCCACCATATGAGTTGTTGTATGGACGAAGATGTCGCACCCGAGTCTGTTGGGGTGAGTGAGATGCGGGAGTTCTGGGACGGACAAAGTTAGTTCTACAGACTACTGAGAGGATTCAGCAGATCAGACAGCGGCTGCAGACCGCTCAGAGTCAGCAGAAGAGTTAAGCCGACAGGCGCCGATCTAAGCCGGAGTTCCAGGTGTGTGACATGGTATTACTGAAGGTCTCACCCTAGAAGGGGTGATTCGCTTCAGGAAGAGGGGAAAATTGGGTCCCCGATACATTGGTCCATTTCGGGTTATTGCCAGGGTTGGCAAGGTGACATACAGACTGGATCTCTCAGAGGAGCTCAGTCAGATTCACAACACTTTGCATGTGTCCCAGCTGCGAAAGTGCATCCTGGATGAGGAGGCAGTAGTGTCGTTAGATGATATTCAGGTCGATGAGGTCTGAATTACGTGGAAAGGCTAGTGGCCGTTCTTGAGAGGAAGGTAAAGGTTCTACGAAACAAGGAAGTACCTTTAGTAAAGGTACAGTGGCAGCACCAGAGGGGATTCGATTGGACGTTGGAGCTGGAGGCTGAGATGCGGGAGCATTACCCCAAGTTGTTTACCGCAACAGACTTCGATGAAGAAGTCTAGTTCAAGTGGGGGAGAATTGTAACACCCCGACTCCCAAGTACAAAAAATTTAAGCTTATAGTCATATAATTAGAGTTACTTGACGAGTTGGATGCCCCCAACTCGTCGTGTAGAAACGATTCAGGCCGGGTGAATTTATGGGGTCTACTCGACGAGTTGGAGGACCCCAACTCGACGAGTAGGAGCTAGAAAATGAAACCCTAATTTACAGGGTTTTGCACCCTATTTAAAGAGTCATTAGCCTCCCTCAGCCTCCCTTACCGTCCCTCTTGAGCTCAAAAAACCCTAATCTCGCCTACTCTCCGTTTTTGTGTGTTAAGAAGCTTGGAATGGGCATTTTGTGAACAAGGCTTGAAGCCTAAGGAGCTTGGAGTAAAAAGAAGCTTGTGGATCTAACTCTACTTCATCTTGGCATCGTCTTGAAGCTGACAAGTCGTTACCTTGACTTCTCTCTAGCTAGATCTCTTCATGCATAGGTTTAGGGCCATTTTTAGCATATTTGTGGATCATTTCGGGTATTGGGCATGATCTAAAGTTGTAACTTCATATCTGGACTCCTCTAAGTCCTATTAGTCATAAAGTCACCGAATTTAGCAAGCTTTGGCCCTTCTCCTTAGCTTAAACTTCTCCCTTATCCTTGTTTTGGCAACTAGGACCTTGCATGTACGTAAAGTTTGAAACTTTATGTGGGAACCATGCCCTAGGAGGTTAGATATGCAACATGGAGCTTTTGGGCAGCTTAAAAATGTCTGGATGAGAAATGGACTGAAGGGACTCGACGAGTTGCATGGTCAACTCGACGAGTCAGATGAAGATTGCCTGCATTGGTTCTGCATGAACTCGGTGAGTCAATAAGAAGACTTGACGAGTTAGTTAGGGTTTTTCACGACATCTGGACATCGCATGGACTCAACGAGTTGCCTGGAAACTCGGCGAGTCAACTAGGGTTTTCATGATTTCTCAAGTTCTGGAAGAACTCGACGAGTCAGTGGATTACACTCAACGATTTGGGTCAACATGGACTATTGACCTTGACTGATTGACTTTGACTTTAACCAAGGGTTGACCGGTTTGACTTTTAGGGGTATTTTAGTAACTTCAGAATTTGTGGAAGTGGATCATTGGTGGACGTAGGCATTTGAGTTGGATCTGTATTTAAAGGAGTTGACATTATCATCCCGAGCTACTTGTGAGGTGAGTTGTCCTCACTATACTAACAGGGTCGAAGGCACGAATGCCGATCCTTTTCAGATTTGCATCCGGGTTTGTTGCATGATATGCTTATTGATTTGCATCCTGGTAGTTAAGATGGTGATATCTTCGTGACCTGGTAGGTCGGTATCCTGGTATATATGATAATGTTATGTTATTGATCGGTTAGGTCGGTATCCTGGTATATAGGATGTTGTTATGATTAGTGATCTGTTAGATCGGTTTGACTGCTATATATGCTAGGGTATGATATTTATGTGCAAATGATTGTTTGATTTGGGGGTTGGGTTGAGGCGGATCTACTTTGTGCAGAAGGTCAACATACCCAGGGCGGACCGAATCGACTGCAGACCCAGTAGGGCATACTAGTCAAGCTGAAGGCCCGGCGAGCGGTCCGGATAGGATCAAGGCCTTGAAATGCGGTCCATATGTGTCGATAGCTCGGAGAGCGGTCCAGATAGACTGATAGTCCTGCAAGGCAGTCCAATCAGCCTGATAGATCATTGTGCATGCTGTTTGTTTATATGATATGATTATGGTTGTATAGAGTTGTTATTTTGGGGGAACTCACTAAGCTTCGGGCATATAGTTGTTGATTTTGTTTCAGGTACTTCTGATGATCGCAGGAAGGTGAAGGCGTGATCGTAAACCTCCTTATGTTTTCATCATTTGGTTTTGGGATACTTTGACACTAAACTATTTTGAAAACAATTTTTGTAATAATTATTGGTTTTGAATGTTTTAAAAAGTTTAAATTTGGCATGATTTTTATGGGTGTTACAACAAGAGCAAAACTTACGATATCACGCGGATGTACGACGTTGATGAAAGAAGTAGAAGAAAACCAGCTAATGGGTGACCTCTCTGACATCGAAAAGGACTTGAGATTCAAGTTCGATGGCGATCAATGGGACGCTCAACTTCGGAAGGATGATTACAAGCGCTAAGTTAAGAAGAGCTGAAGAAGGAGATTCTTTCCATCACGAGACCCCGAAAGAGAAGCGGGTGTTGCGAAACAGATGACGATATCGAGGTAATCCCTAAGAACATCCTCAATATCAGTTTTTAGTCAGAAGATCCAAGGATATGGGTTGGAACCCTAGGTATCCGCTGTTGATAACTGTCTGCATACACGAAATACAAGTCCACCGTGTCTACATAGACAACAACAGTGGTACCGACATTATTTACGAGCATTGTTTCCAGTAATTGTAGATCTCCTAGAAGGAAAGCTGAACACCTCCAACCGTCGTTCCATTCACAGATTTTAAAGGGAACAACTTATGGCTTCTAGGTACCATACATTTCCCCTTACTATAACCAGTCACGGCGGGAGAGATAGGGTCACACACACGATAAAGTTCTCAGTACTACGCTCCCCAACAGATCATGACATCCTGCTCGGGCGACCGACGCTCTCCCAACTGTGGTCCATACCATTAATGATCCATGGCACCGTGAAGTTTAGCACGAGTACTGGATTAGGCGCTATCATTGCCATCGGCCCCGCGTGTATGCCATCACTATCAGGCCCTCACTGCCCCAGAGCTAGCGCGAACCTCAATCGAAGAACAAAAAGGGGGCAAGCAGTCGGGAGTAGCAAGACGGTCAAGATCGAAACACAAGGTCAATGAACACAGATGAAGCCCAGGAACCAATATCCCCTAGCAGGTCATAACGAGAGTGCATCAACTACCTTGACCCAAGCAAGATAGTGTTTCTACACGATACCATAGGAACGCAAGTGACGCTAAAACCAAGCGAGTTCATTCTTAAGGAGGGGAAAGGTCAATCCTTAGATGGACAAGTGGAAATTGCATCGAATCAGAGCAAGATTCAAAATCCCCTCATAGAGAACGAAACAAAAAACAAAGAAGGACTTGGAACATGCCTCTCCCAGGCACAGGAAGTCAGAACAGAACACTCTCCGACCCTCGGTGAGTCTCTATCTACCACCAACGGGGTTGATGTCACCCACAAGACCAAAGATCAAAGGGGCCAAAGATACCAAAACACGGAGCACGAATTGACACGGTTAAGCGGGGATTTCAAGGTCAGAGAGACTCTCCAAGAGGAATTCGTGAGTACCAACGTTGCGTACAGGTTTCCCTCAACATCCTTCGACCACCAAATCAAGAAGCTACCGACTGAAGCCCTCTTGGGAAGAGACATCAACAAAAAACAGATCACCAATGCCACATAAATCTCCAATCGGCTCATATGTTTGCTGAATCATTTCTCATGCGAGTCTATTCTAAGCGATCTCCCAAATGACACGAAGGCCAGCGCCAAGGTTGCACGATTCGTAATAAGGAAAGCACAACCAGGAAAAGAAAGACACTTACCCTTAGAAAAGAATCATGCAAGCGAAAACAGAGCACAAGGAGGTCTGAGAATCATCTCCGAAATGACGCCTCACCCAGGAGCACGCCAGCCCAACGCGCACAAAGACACGATCAGGCTCCTAGAAAATCTTGTTGAAGAATGCCCAAGATACCAGGTTCTCATAGCTTCTCGAAACCAACATGCCATGACTCCAATCAATACCACCCGGTCAACAGGGAAAATACGCCATAGGGGAACTCCCCATCACCCCAGGAGGATCACGATCCTCTATAGTCACCGCCGACCGTTCCATTAAGCGGACAAGAGTTGAACATCCATCAGGATCAAAAAATGTATGGATCAAAGAACCGCTAGCAACATCTCAGCTATATCACCTAGCCCCAAGACCTGATGTCGGGAAGTACCATTCAATCTGAAACAAGGCACAAAAGCAATATCACCACTCGGGATTGCAAACAGGCTGTTGCGAGTGCCAAACTTTGGCGCAAACACCAACAAGATGAAGCAACGTCCAAAAACGAACATACTTAACAAGAAACACGAGACCGCTAGAATCCGTCGAGCTGTCCACTGGGAAAACGCCAAAAATCACCACACTTGGTGTATGCTTGTGGAAAGCTCCAAAGAAGGAGACTGTGCATTGGAAAAGAACGTGTCTAGCCACTCACGACTCCAGAGCAAGCTGAATGCCGACAAGGAATGTGCGAGCAGGACCATAAATGATCACCAAGATGGAGTTTGCATTCCATGAGTTCAGGACGGAGGAGTCGCTCCCTGGACTTGGAGTGCGTGCAATTTGCACCACCACCCCTAGAGTGAGGAGAAAGGTCCAAATAAGGCACATCCAAGGCGAGGGTAATGTGATCAAACTCCGAACGGATAATCACACCCCAACAAGCCAACCCAAGAGGTAGGCCTTGGTTTGTGTTATGATATAGTCATCTCTCTTTCTTTATTCAACAAACAATGTAGATGTTTCTAAAAGATTATCAATGAAATAACGAAAATTGACTATAAAAAAACTATTAGAATGTTTTTTACTATCCAAACTTGGTACCATTTAAACAAGAGGTTGTACACGTTTACCAAATGGTAACAGGGACTCATCATCCACATCATTTGAGCGAAATCACTGTGAGAATGGAACCATAGGATTCATAGGCTCATAACCTTTCCTTAAACATGCCAATTCAGCCCAAAAGGCTACAACTCTCGACCATGACATGAATAAAGGCTTCAAAGGCTCATAAACTTTCCCTTGAAACAAATAGTGCCTAAGTCCTAAATGCTTCGAGGTGACGATCTCGATTTGACTTAAATGATTAGTGTTGGGGTGTGACCCTCCAAGGCCCATGACTTAGTACAAAGTCCCAAAAGGGTAATCAATAAACTTTAGCTAAAAAGGACAACCTAACAAAGCAACCTTGAAAATAAGACCTAATCTAGAAACAATAATCTATGACTCAAAGAAAGGGATAGTTACAAGCTCCTAGAGCGACCTCCCGGGATAAGCCTAAAGGACCCTAAAATAATACGAGTCCTAGAGTCATAAGTTGGGCAAATCTAGTAACATGGTTAAGTCACTAATCCAAAACAAACATCTTCCCATCAAGCAGAAAGACCTAATTCCTTACGAAACAAGAAAGAGTTGTCTTGAGTCGACCCCCAAGGCTAACATGAACCTCGGGGAAGAATCGTCTCAGTAAGGAAAAGTAAGGGCATATGTACCATAGTGGCTAACATGAATCACAAGGATTAAAAGCAAAAGTATTTTAGAAACAGAAGTAACCATATCATCAAAAGACAAAAAAAATTGCTCTGTCGGACAACTCCCCGACTTAAAAGAGCCACGCAGGGCCAAACAACGACTAACAATATTGTCTTTGAGACATCGTCTCTGGAACATTAAGAAAATTCAAACATTGTTTCACACATAAACAAGCCAGGAAGAGGGAAAGATCACTTACCAAGCGAATCAGAGGAGGCATCGGCTTTGGAAGGATCATGTTCTGGAGGAACCTCCTCGACATCGGGATCATTGCACAATTGGCGGAGGCCTCCTAGGTCAAGCTCACCTAAGCGGAGATACGAAGCGAAGTCCGTTTCCATAAAAGCCTTCACAAATGCATGCATGGCCTGGATAAGATCCACAATGATGCTCGACTCCCCATGATCAAACTTCCTAACAACCACCTGCTCTCTTACCATTTGTTTACCTCTTTCTACACCGACAATCATACATGTCGCTTTCATCCGCCTAACTCCAAGCAAGAACTCAGCTCTCTCGACCACCTTGTCTACCACCAGGATAACCCCCTTCTGGAGAAACCACATCATGTCATCCTCCACATCCTTCTTCCTCAGCTCTTCTGCTTCCAGCTACCCATGTCGTTCCTCTACTTGGCTCTCCAATACCTTCTTCTCCTCCACCAAGGCTTCAATCTGCTGAGAAAAGCGCTCCACCGACCCGTCCAAATTTTCCACCTGCTCCTCCATGGATGCCTTCTCCCCGACCAAGAGGTCATAACGCTCCTCAAATTTGTGCTTCTCCTCCTCTAGCCCAAACAATTTCATCCTTAACTCGTCCCTCTCATCCCTAACAGAGGTAAGCTCTACTGAATCTGAATTAACCTGGCGGGGGCGTCGGGCAGCGGCCACCAGGTAAGGAGTAACATGAGATGTTGTGTATAGAAGACTGTTGGACATATGAGAGTTGAAGAGGAGCTCCAAGGCTTTAATGGTAGCAGGAGGGAATGCATGAAGACCCCATTCATACGCAACAAAATATTACATAAGAATGGACTCCTGATTGAGCCCCCATTCTTGGATGCAGATGCCAGGGGACGCCAAAGGCAGAGAAGAAGAACCTGCAACAATACTATCCTTTGTTGAAGGCGAGGTAGAATCAGGAGCAATTTGAAACCCACCCTCCGACTATTTCCGGAGAAACCATCCCCGGGGTTGGTAGCATCATCCAGCTCTTTCTTGTGTTCACGAGGCAATTTAGTAGCCTCTTCATCCATTCCCTCCGATAGTTTCGGAGCGTCATCATCGGGAATGTCCACAACCACGTCTGACTCCCCCAACAGGAAGTCCACATTTTGTTTCTGATAAAGATGTCTGCCAACAGTACTAGAATGGGCGCTTTCGGTAAGCATCGAGTCTAACCAGGTGGCTCCCTCCAGGTGCCTCCTCTTTCGACGGCACGTTCACCAAATAAGGAGTCAGAGGATGGTTATGAGAAACCCTCTCAATAGGCATGTCAACCAACTCTTGGTCAACTTAAGGACTGGATCCTTGTGTTATGGCAACGACATGGTCAACAAGCTCCAGGGTACGATCACTGCTGACCGGTGGATGAAGTATCTTCACCAAGGGTACTTCCTGATACTGGCAACTGCCCTGAAACCTGCCTCTCAAGACTATCTCGAAAGGAAATATCCTCTCATGACATGTAACAAAAAAAATCGCATACATAAGGGGCCGTCTGTTTTATGATGAACGCATGGACGCCCTGCCGCTGTGAGAACGTATGCACATCGGACTAGCTAAAGGAGTTGAAGTAGTACTTGAAAGCCCATAATTGAGGAAACACGCCCAAGGCTCGACATGCCATCTCGAAACCAATTGTTTTGTTGACGACATTAAGAGTTAGATCGTCCACAGAGAAGCCATATTGGCATATGATCTCATCAAAAAAGTCGGTCGTCGGCAACCGTAGACCCACCTCGAAGATCAGAATAGGGACTTCGACCTTCCTTCCAATGGCCGAGAAATGATCGCCCCCTTTCGAGGATATTGCACCATGTGCTCAGGAAGAAAGCTGAATCGGGCCTGCAGGCCCTCAAACTCACTTGATGTATGCTCGACTCTGGTGTTCGGTGTTGTCATTGTTTACCGATAACAAGAGTAAGGCGAAAGAGAAAAGAAGCAGCAAGAAAGAAGAAGTAGTTGAAGAACAGGAGAGCGAAGAAAAGGAAACCGTCCGGGGCAGAAGGCTCCGTCACATCAGTGGTCGTTAGAGCCATCTCCGCCGAACACATGTCTTGGTCTAAGCTAGAACAACTCAGCTATCCCAAGCTAACGCTGACGTTTACTAGCATAGGGGACTTGTTAAATATCCCTCTAGGAATATGCTAAAGATAACGAGACGGTTATTTAAGGATGATCTAAATAACATTTGCTACCCATCATAAGTGTTAGGTTGGGGTCCTCGCCCTTACAAACTCGCACTTAGACCCCGACGCTCTAGCGCCAAGGTCCAACTCAGAACGAGAAACTCCAGTCTATAGTAAGCCAAAACAGTGCTAACCGCTCCCAAGAGCAACATAGTGTAGCGCTTAGAGCGTTGCCCTTCGATAGTTTTGCACCAATAGAAGATAACCGCTAGTGGTTCACGATCCGCAAATAGGATTCCTCCACATCTTGTCGGCCCATATAAGACAAAAGGTACTATCGAGGACATAAAAGAAACCCTTCTTCTCCGGAAGAAGGGATCGCCTCATTAACTACCTTAAAATTAAACTCTAATTCTCTCTTCTAGTTACTGACTAGACTGCCAGAGTTTTGTTTTGGGACCACCTCCCGGACGACGACTGACGCCGGTTCTTTCTTTGTTGTGATTCTTAGACTTAACTCAAACGAAACCATTTCAAGATGACGTTAAGTTCGAAACACATATAACAACAAATACCATTTTTGATGTTATACTACTCATTTACACCAAAATAGTGTAACTACTTTCATGTGTGAATTTTAGTTCACCGTCTTCATTTTATTATATTATAGTTTAGTTTATTTAAATAGGGATAACTAAAATAAAATAATTATTTATTATTATATTGTTTTATATATTAAGTTTGACATTAATTGATCATAAATATATAAACAAGCGGTTTCAATATAATTTTTTTATTTAACAAATGTCGTTTCAATAAAATAACATCAAATTCGGATTAATAACATACAATAATTATTTTAGTTATAATTTTGCAATAATATACTTTATAAAGTTTTTACATAAAGAAGATGTAAATATATAGGTAAAAAGGTAATAAGTAAAATAGTTGTTTTTGAAAATCTATATAAGTTAATACAATAATTATTTATTATTATATTGTTTTATATATTAAGATGACATTAATTAATCATAAATATATAAAATGACATTTTCATTATAATTTTTTTTATTTAACAAATGTCGTTTCAATAAAATAACATCAAGTTCGGATTAATAATATACTATAATTATTTTAGTTATAATTTTGTAATAATATATTTTATAAAGTTTTTACATAAAGAAGATGCAACTATATAGGTAAAAAGCTAATAAGTAAAATAGTTGTTTTTGAAAATCTATATAAGTTAATACAATAATTATTTATTATTATATTGTTTATATATTAAGTTGACATTAATTAATCATAAATATATAAAAATGCATTTTTATTATAATTTTTTTATTTAACAAATGTTGTTTCAGTAAAATAACATCAAGTTTAGATTAATAATATAGAATAGTTATTTAAGTTATAATTTTGTAATAATATATTTTGTAAAGTTTTTATATAAAAGATGTAAATATACAGGTAAAAAGCTAATAAGTAAAATAGTTGTTTTTGGAAATCTATATAAGTTAATACAATAATCATTTATTATTATATTGTTTTATATATTAAGTTGACATTAACTAATATATAAAATGCATTTTCATTATAATTTTTTTATTTAACAAATGTCGTTTCAATAAAATAACATCAAGTTCGGATTAATAATATACAATTATTATTTTAGTTATAATTTTGTAATAATATATTTTATAAAGTTTCTACATAAAAAAGATAGTAAATATATAGGTAAAAAGCTAATAAGTAAAATAGTTAAAATAGTTGTTTTTGAAAATCTATATAAGTTTAAAAACATGATATATTATTAGGGAATATATTTTTTGTGTTTAAAATTGGAGATTAAATACTATTTGTATAATTTTTAAACCATTTGAATGTAAATAAATGATGTAGGGTTAGAGATGGTCTTTAAGTTTGGTAAATGGTAAAAATGATTATTTTCCCCTCAAATTTTATATTTGTGTTAATTATTAATACTACTAATATTAATTGATTAATAAACTCAATTTTATCCCCTTTTTAATTTATCGACGATATCATTTTCACTTTTTTTTTCCTTCCCTTCACATTATTCTCAATAACTCATTCACCATGTGCACATGCAATAGGAAACTATAAGAAACATGTGAGTCGGACGTCACTTTTACTACATTTTCTCTGTCACAACCATATGAAACATCAAATCAATTAAAGGTAAGATGAAAATGATTATTTTAGGGAGAGGTTTGGGTAAATTCACGATGAATATCACCCACGCTTGAAAGCGATGCATTGTATCTTTACCCATTTCGACTAACATTATATCGAATTTGTCAAACATTGTAATTCATGATGCTCTTAGTTTCTTGTTGGTTACTTGATCTTTGAGTCAATGTTTACATTCTTATATTATTTCCTCTGGTTATAATCCTTCTTTGATAGGATAGAAACAAACCATCGTGTTGCTGCTTCCTTGATAAGATAGAAACAAATTACTAAACCTTCTTTTGTTGCTTCCTCTAGATTGAAACTTATTACTCAAATGGAATTCACAAAAACGATGTTAGCAAGCCAATTCCTTTATTTGGATTAAACGGAAATTGGTTTTTGAAAAATAAGTTCAGTTTGGTATGATCATATTACATTATTGACACCAAATTAGGAATAACTTTAACCAACTAGGAATTTAAACAAGGAAAAACATGAAAAAAAAAAGTTGGAAACCAGATAAAACAAAATAAAACCGTCTATATATGTTCATACTTTTTTTTTTATCACAAAATATGTCTGAGAATCAAACCACCTCGAAAGAAAACCTTTTTTCACTTTACCCTAAAAGTTGAATCGTTAAAAACTGGTCAAGAGTATTTCAAACCCGATTTTATATGCCTACACTAAAATATATCAACCTCATAACCCTATTTAGAGACCAAAAGTATTTTTTTTAGGGTTGGCTAAAAAAATATCACATTTTTTCATTTAGACACCCAATTTGATTTTTGAGGTTTTTTTAGTGGTTGAATTTGCATTGTTTTTCGAAAAAGTAAATTATAAATAATTTCATATAGGTTGACTTTTAAAAAAATTATTTATAGAATGTCTAAATGATATCAATTTAGCAACACCATTTTTTTCTACCATGAGCTTGGTCAGTTTTGTCCTTTTAAGGAAAAGAAAATCAAATCCCAAGGCTCAAATGACTATCTTCAAAATTTTGGTATAGTGTTTATAAAATAAATACATTGAAGACTTTTATTTTACGATCCTAATATTTTGATTGGTGATTGGTTAATGGTTAGTCACCTTAAGATGTTTGTAATCGACGTTCTTTTAATTAAGTTTGTAGTAAAATTTTATTGGTTGTAACTTTACTTTGTATGATTTAAGCTTATTAGCTATAAAATATATTTGAGCTAATTTTCTAAAAATGCTGTTATTATTATTTGTTTATAATGTATACTAAATTTAAGTAGTGTTAGAAGATTATATAATAGTTTTACTATACTCCTTGAGCAATGTTAATATTTTTTTGTTTAAGTTTAAAATTATAAATTAATTTTACATGATTTAAATTAACAAAAACTAAAAAGTAGTCCCAAAAACGATAAGCCCGAATGCCCAATTAGGAGTTAGGACTAGTTAAATCTGTTTGAGGCTAACCCAGCCTTGAAGCCTGTGTCTGGTCTGGGCCTATGGGAAATCGAATGATACGATCTTAACATGATAATGTTTGTCAAAGGATTAATTAAAAAGTATGTAATCTAATCTGGTACATGGGTTTGAAAGTTCCAAGAAAAAATATTAGATCGACATGCTATTAATGAGTTCAATTCTTCAAGATTGTTAATGAAAACTAGATACGTTGCCCATGCTCCGCATGAACCGTGTGCGTCTGATTTGAGTGTCGTTTTTGTTTATAGATTAATAGGCGTCGTTGTTGATTATTTTAGTTGACTTTGGATTAGTTTCATACGGATAAACAGTCGGAGACAGATAGATAGAAAAAAGGAAAAAAACAAAAAAGTTAAATATGAGGACCAATATAGAAAAAATATACAAAAAAAAAATGACAGACACAGAGAGTGCAAGGATGAAAACAGTAAAAAAAACCTGAGTTTCCCTATTCCTAACTCGTTGACTCTTTTAGCGAAAAAAGTCGGGCTTTGCCCCGGGCCATTTTTGTGTTTTATATAAAAAAATGTAAAAGTTTTGACTGTAAGGACCAAAAGTGTCAAAATGGCTAAAGAATTAAAGGGGTTGGAATTAGCAAGTTTTTAAAAAAGGGACCAAAGTTTTCAATTCCTTAAAGTTTTGTGGCCAAACTTTGAATATTAAAAGGTTCCAAAAAATGTAAAAATTTTGATTGCAAGAACCAAAAGTGTCAAAATGGCTAAAGAATGAGCGGCAAAGTTGACAAAAAACATGATGTAAAAGTCTTGACAGCAAAGACCAAAAATGTCAAAATGGCTAAAGAATTATAAGGGTTGGAATTAGCAAGTTCTTAGAAAATGAACCAAAGTTGTCAATTCCTTAAAGTTTTGTGGCCAAACTTTGAATATTAAAATGTTCCAAAAAAAAATATAAAAAATTTAATTGCAAGGACCAAAAGTTTCAAAATGACTAAAGAATAAGAAACAAAGTTGACAAAAAAACATGTATATGAGTGTGTGTGTATTAATGTTGCTAAACATTCAATTATTTAACTATTTTTTGACAATTAAACTTTTTTTTATTTTGATGAAATAAATTCTGCAACGTGTTTGGATTAGTTTTTAATTAATTTCTTCAAGCCATTATTCGTGATAAATAAATCCAACAAACTTGAAAAAAACACATACACTGTTGGAGTTCTATAAGAGAATAATGTATATACATCGATGAATAACTTGCATATGCTTGAAGGATCATGTGGTCACTTTCTAAATTTGATATTTTGACTTTATGCTTGGATTACACAAAATCCATATTATAGAGATAATCTTTTAAGGAACAATTTATAACAATGCACTGATATAAGACCATGAATTATGGTTTATAGCCTTTCGGGTTCTATTATAAGATCAATCAATATTAAATGTTGATTTTATTCCTTAACTAAAAACCTAGGGGACTTAAGGAATAATATAAAAAAAGAGAGGCAAAAATATTGATATTAAATAAAAATCAATAAAATAAGTAAATAAAAATGAAAATAAAATAAGTAAATAAAAATGAAGTAGAATAACTCAGATTCCAAATGAACAATTTCAAACTCGAAAATGATCTTTCTGATTCTCGAAGAATGAGGGGCAAGGGGATTGATCGAGAAAGATCTCTTGTTCTTATTATAGACAGAGTTTGTAACTTGCTATCCTCTTACCTAACAGGCAAAGATTTGCCTCCGTGGAAAGGATGATTCATTCGGATCGACATGAGAGTCCAACTACATTGCATTGTCAGAATCCATGTTGTATATGAAAGAGGTTGACCTCCTTGCTTCTCTCACGGTACAATCCTCTTCCCGTGAAGCCCCCTTTCTCCTCTGTCCCCAGAGACAAAATGTAGGACTGACGCCAACAGTTCATCATGAAAGAAAGGACTCACTAAGCCGGGATCACTATAAGACTAATATATATATATATATATATATATATATATATATATATATATATATATATATATATATGGTGAGGTTCAATAAAGAACAATCATTAACAATGAACCAAAGAGCCAATCATTAACGTCGAAATTTCAAGCGATCAATGGCCAAAAGAATGAGTATACACTTGTACATTGGGCGGAATTATACCATAAAACTCATATTTTTACCAAAAAACTCATTTTTTTTCATTAAAATTTTTTTAGGCCACATTTTTTATCGATAAAAAACAGAATATAAGGTTGTTCACGATTTTTCATCATTTTTCCATAAAGATCCATGTTTATCCTATTAGGCTTCCTAATTAATGCATATATATATTTTTTTTTATATTTTTGCCATGTGTCACCCTATTAAGCTTCCTAATTAATGCATGCCACTTATCAACCTATTAATTATTAATTTTAAATTTTCCACTCTAATTAAATTAAATTAATAACATTAAAATTAAAATTAAAATAAAATTAATACAAATTATAAGGTGATATAATTTAACATATTTATTTAAATTAATGATTATAATTTATATAACCAAAAAATATCTATTAATTAATAATTTATTTAAGATAATTGATCAATAATTTTGAGTTCTCGCTATAAAAGTTTAATTAATTTTATAATTGTGGTTCCCATGGGTTATATATATATATATATATATATATATATATATATATATATATATATATATATATATATATGGGTTAGGATCAAATGTTAATTACAAGCATTGTGTGAACGTATAACTAAGTTCTAGCCATTTGATTAAAACAAATGAATGATTTGTGATCTTAGGGTAGATAGTATTAACATGAGATATCATTTATTCTATAATTACATTTAATAACCATAAAGGCAAATATGACATTTTATTAAAAAAGAAAAATGAAAAATACCTATATTTTAGGAAGTAAGTCAAACTAATTAATAGAAATAGTATGTTTTCAGGAAAATTAATCCTACATTTTTAAAACTAATAATATTCTATAAGATTGAAAAATAAGATATATATATGATTTAAATATATATAACATACAAATCTTCTACATAACATTAATTCTTAAAGAAGTAACCATTTTTATTCCGAGTATCATGTAATGTGAAAGTATGTCTAGTATTCTAAAAGAATTTAGGGGAAAATAAAATCAAAAGTTCTAAATTTTATTCTCATTATCACATATTTTCTAAAAATATATGTTCAAAATAAATAGAGTTCATAGTTGTTTGGAAAAATATGTTGATTGATAACATACATATCATATTTAATATTATTCCTAAAGAATATTTAATATTGTTCTTAAAAAAATATGCATTCAATTACTGTCGTATTCTTCCATGTACCATGAATTCTCATAGAATTTACTTTAAATCTCATATTTAATACAAATCTTAGAGAATGTCATTCTTACCATTGAACTTCTAACAAAAAAGCCAATTGGTTTTCAATAAAAAGACATTTGCTAAATATTTTTCAGAATTGATTTGTTACATGTATTCATTCATAATTGGTTTTGAATCAAACTTACATTCTTCAACGTAACATGAATTTAATAGAATTCTTATGTATTTGTAACGTAAATCCAAAAATTTAGAAAAAAAATATTAATGTTTTTGTACATTCTGTGAGAATGACCTATCATATTTCCTTTTATTCTTCAAGAATATAATCAACCCCCTCCTTTTTTGTGCATTTTTTCAAGATGATTACAGTTTTGGTTGATTGGTGATTTACAGGTAGGGATAATTCTAGCAGAGAAGATTAGGTTGTATAGAAAAAGAATGACGAACCAAGAATACCACTAGTTTCAAACCCCATGACAAAAGATGATGACTCATGGAAAAAGATGACGAGAAAAACTGGTGGAACTAGTAATAATTCATTCCATAAATAGAGGATCTTGATTTTAAAATTTAAATGATATTCCATAAATATAAGGGTTTAATTTAGATAATAATTAATTAAATTAAAAAATTATTATAATAATCTAATTGAATGATTGGACTAGGATTGGTCATACGTTCACATAATACTTAGAGGTTACATGTGAACCTAACTCTCTCCCCCCACTCTCTCTCTCTCTCTCTTTATATATATATATATATATATATATATATATATATATATATATATATATATATATATATATATATATATATATATATGGTTAGGATTAAATATGAATCACAATTATTGAGTGAATGTGTGACAAAATTATAACCATTAGATTAAATATAATGAAGAGATGTGATTGTAAGGAACATGGTATTAACATGGACTAACAATTATTATATAATTACCCTTAATTAATTGTAGAGAAAACTAAGATATTTTATTAAGAGAAATAAAGGAAAATTACATTTATTTTAGGCAACTAAGTCACATTAATTACTAAAAAACTAAGTTTAAAAAAATACAAATTAATATTTTTAAATGCTTTGAAAATTCAGTTTCTATTCTTATCATTATCACGTTTTTATTAAAGTTCGATTTGAACATCTCCAATAATGCAAGTCAACTTTATTCTTATCATTCTCATTCTGGAAGAATAATTAATAAATTATAAGTTCATATATCTTATTCTTTAAGAATAATAGTTAGGTTCTTAAAAAAAAGTCTTTCGTGAAGACTAAAAAACTAAATACAATTGGACAAATTCTTGAAGAATAATATAAGATTTTGAAAAATAATAGAAACATTCGTAAAGAAAAATACAATAAAGTAACCCTCTTAAGTATTGTACGTGCATTCTCTAAGAATATGATATAATAAAATCTGCATATTGAAAATCTATAAGAACACTTTCATGTTTTTTGGTTGATTTTGTATATTAAATGTGTGCATTCTTTAAGAATACAAATTAATTGTTTTGAAATTTAACTTTTCAGGTAAATTTTCTTGGAGATTGATTTACCCGTTTTCTAAGTCACGATTAACTTTTCATTCTTAAAGAATAATTGTTCTCACGTAGTCTTTTTTTTTGACCTGCAACTTTTGCTCTGGAAAATTTTGGTCTATGTTAAACTTTTGGAATCACAATCATCAAATTCAAAAAGCGGATAAAGATATAAAGTTTGTAACCGAAACCATAATTTAGGGAAAATACACGACTTCATTTTTTGGTTAGTAAATAATTATATGTAAACTTCCAAAATTAACTTTTATTTGTTTTATTAATCATTTATTGTTTTTCTAAATTCTCATTGGTTCACACATTCACACAATAATTAAGGTTTATATATGAACCTAACTATATATATATATATATATATATATATATATATATATATATATATATATATATATATATATATATGCTTTATCTATTTCTACGTATAGAGTCGTGAAAAACGGACCAACACTTTAGTTCAACACAAATTTGACATGAGATAAACAAATTCGGATATAAGATTTCAATCTGTTTAATTAAACGGGTTGACAGACATAAATATGAAAACTAAATGAGTAAAGTTGAAGTTGAGAATTTCAACTTGAAGCTGACATATTTATTATATGCAGATTCTTTTGATTAGTTAGATAAATTGGGCAGACCCAAATGCAAAACCATAAATACAAGATTTTTTGGGTTGAGTCATTTTTTTAATGTGCAAACGACTAAGTTGCCTAGGTTAAAACTTTATTTTCATCTTTTCTTGTCGATCCCATATGTCACTTTCCCACTCAGCCACTCCCCCTCCTTGTGACTTTGCCCACTGTCCTCTTAAACTCTTATTCGTTCTACTTTATCCTCTAAACTTACTTTGAATTTCACTCTGCTGCTTCCCAGTTCCTACTTTTTCAAGTTTCAGTTTTTCCCTTTTTACCTCCATAGTTCTTTCACGTTCAACATGCTAAATGTTTCAACCCGATACGACATAACACATTCATAAGATACAAGACCTAAGCCATATTAGGGACTGATATTCAGTCCCATATAATATTTGAGATTAATTTCAATATGTGAATCATTAAAGACCGACTAAAACTAATCGATACTGAAATACAATCACTACAAAAGTCCATAATCTCCAACAAAGATAGTAGATTCACCTCATGGTTTTGGCAATCACTACAAAAGTCCTTGGGGACCAAACTCGACGTGAGTACAACTTATCACCCTCAAACTAACGGGCAAAGCGAGAGAACCATTCAGAAACTGGAAGACATGTTGAGAGCATGTGTAATGGACTTTGGTATAGCCTGGGATACCCATTTACAGCTCATCAAATTCTCATACAATAACAAATATCACACTAGTATCAAAGTTACTCCATTCGAAGCCCTTTATGGGCGCAAGTGCAAATCACCTTTGTGTTGGGCTGAAGTGGGGGACACACAACTTGCAAGAGGACAAGTGCTTAATAGCACACTCACTGGCCCTGAGATCATACGTGAAACTATGGAAAAGATTGTTTAGATCCGTGAACGATTAAAGGCATCTCAGGATCGGCAAAAGAGCTATGCAGATAAGTGACGCAAACCCTTGGAATTCCAGGTTGGTTACCGTGTACTGTTGAAGGTCTCACCATGGAAAGGGAGGAAACGTTTTGGAAACATGGGAAACTGAATCCAAGGTACATTGTGCCATTCGAAATCCTTGCTAGATTCGGCCCGGTGGCTTACAAACTTTGACTACCACAATAAGTCAGTAACGTACACCCCACCTTCCACATGTCCAACCTGAAGAAGTGTTTGTCCAACGAGACTCTTGTAATCCCACTCGATGAAATCCTGGTAAACGAGAGTTTACACTTTGTGGAGGAACCTGTGGAAATCATGGACAGAGAGGTCAAAAGGACGAAACAAAGCCGCATACCCATAGTGAAGGTCCGCTGGAACGCCAAGCGAGGGCCTGAATACACCTGGGAACGAGAAGTTCAAATAAAATAGAAGTAACCACATGTTTTACCAAGCTCATGAGTACCCACTCAAGAACAAATTTCAGGACGAAATTTCCTCTAACGAGGGGATAATATGACAACTAGCAGTTCTGGGTTAGCAAAAGTCAAACAAGTCAATGAATTAGAACGTAAATCGTGATTTATCCCTTGCCTTTAGGGTTACCGGCCTAGGACCCCAAAACATTGTGATTTCAGTTAGCACTTGGATCGAAATCACCATGTGATGTCGGTTGGTACATGGACCGAGATCACCATGTGATCTTGGTCGTGCTAAACCGAAATCACATGTGATTTCGGTGGTTCTATGAGGTTTCAGTGGGAAAATAGAGAAAAGAGGGTTGACTTCGTGACTTGAAGTTTCATATTTTCCAACACAGAAGATTACCCACCGTATATTAAGGCTTTTATCCAACAAATAACAAGGTAAACATCACCTCACCCTTCCCTCTTTATCTTTGGCCGAGAACTCCCCACCCCCCCCTGATCTCCATTTTTCTTCTGCTTACTCCATATTCTCTCAAGAACAAGTCAAATATCTTCCTAGATAAACTTTTCCAAGTGGTTCTTGACAATTTTGGTAAGTGTTTTCTTCATAATCTAGTGTTTCTACACACTTTCATGCTAGTTTCATCTCATTTACACACATTATTATATGTTAAAACTCATAGGATAACACCTTATTCAAAGAGTTCATCAACCATTTTCAAGTGTTCTAGGCTTGAAGATCTTCACAATCATCTCTTTTTCCAACCACAAACACACTCAAGGTGAGTTCATACCCCTTATTTTCAAGATTTTCATGTTTTAGGGGGGGGGGGGGATACAAGTAAATCTTGTATAATAATTCAAGTTATTATACATGCTTCATCTCTTCGTTATGCGCAAAATATTATTTACATGAAATATGGTTACTACTAGTTATTTGAACCTTTATATGTGTTATGATAATTTGAAGTACAAAACTATGCAACTCAAGTATAAACATGCCATATTTTCTTGAGGTTATAAACACAAACTATAAAAACAAGGATTTTTGTGAACATAATATGTTTTTCTAGCAAAAATGGTCATAACTAAGTTATGACACCATTTTTGTGGGTTTTGACCAAAAATATGTTGTTTCAAACATATAAAGTTAACTCTACTTAAATATCTCAAAAAGGTGAAAATAAGTTTTTACTAAGTTATTTCTCACTATTACCGGTTATTGTCGTTAAAAAGGCAAAAAACTATGAAAAATATGGTTTTATCGTACCAAAAGTTTTTATACTTGTGTAGATGTAAATTACATGATACAAACCATTAAAACATCTAAACATGCTATCTTATATATATATATATATATATATATATATATATATATATATATATATATATATATATATATATATATATATATATATATATATATATATATATAACGGACACCACAAAACATTTACAATAAGATATAATAGGTATAGTTTATGGGGCATAAACACTATTTTACCATTTTTAGGACGAACAAATGATTATTTAAAGGTATAATTATTTTACACTATGAAATTTCTATGGATATTTCCACTCAAAAAAGGGTTTTCATTACGCTACACGTAAACCGTTAATACCATTTTTGTAAGACATCGTCTTCACGTACCTACCAAGGTAGCTACAAAAGTTCTGTATTGTAACCAAAGTCTCGGTAAGAGAGCGTGGTATTTGTGTATAAATCTATACGGGACTGACAATCCTACACCTAAACTGGTAGCTACAATTAGACCAGCATGTTTGGGGTGACAAATGTCTAACATTCTGATGCCTAAAGAACGTCGTAACAGGCCAACTAGTCGCTGGCATGGTTATGATAACTCACATGGGGGTATTAACAATACATTTGGTTTATGGGTATAACATACATTTAATTACTTTTATTTAAATGTAAAACTTCATAATACTATTTTCTAGTACAACACTACTTACATTTGTAGTCTTAGGTTTTAAGACTTATAGTTCATTATCAAAGAAAATATTGGATTTTCTGAAAGCGTACTCTATCATTGTACAAGGAAAAGTTACTGATTTACCTCATACAAAACATCTTATGAACTCATCAACTTAATTGTTGACACTTTTTAAAATCATTTGTATTATCAGAAAATCAGTAGACATGTAACCAAAAGGATTTTGAGGAATGGGACGTCGCCGCATCATGTTATTTACTTTTGGCATATGTATTTAACATCAAGTAAACTATGTTTTGGGTACAATGTAAACATCTTAATTATTAATACAATGGTTGTATGGTTTTGATCACTATTATTCATTTGTTATGATACTATACATGAAAGTCATCCACCCCCAGAAGTTTCCGCTGTTCTGGTTTAGGGGTGTGACACATGATATTATTGACATATAAAAATTTGAGATAGACAAGGAATTTTCAGAAATTAATTGGAACTTATATTATATTACTTCTCCTCGGCAACAAATGGAGATGATGACTGTGGTGGTCGACAATGGAGATGGAATCGTTGGAGATGGAGATCCCCTCTTTATCTCTATGATTTACATGTGGATAGGAAAAAAATGAAAAGTAGGGAATAATACGAAAGTTTATGATGCATTATGATTATGGTGTATTAACTGAAATCAACATTTGTAACATGTGTATAATTGACCTAGTAGTGTAGTCAAAGATAACTTAGTCTTAGCTTACACTTAGGAGTTTTTATCTCCAACTTAGTTACAATCTCTCAGTATAAATTCCTATACTCTTACTCGATTAATATATAATCCAATATCAATTCATTATATGGTATTAGAGCTTCTATCTTATAGCTGTCGATTTTTCTTTTCCTTATCACTTCTCGCCCCAAATTCATGGCAACAAGAACCCCTCATCTTCTTAATTTGGCAACCACCACTACCTCCATAATCAATCTCCAGATCCCTACTATTGCAGTCAAATTAGATAGGGAAAACTTTATCATATGGCGTACTATTACTATTGTTGTTCGTGAGACTTTTGAATTGGATGAACTTTCTCTTAATCCTACTCCACCTCCGACTACTTTTCTTGTTCCAACTATTGAAGGCACTCCAGCCACCTCCGATTATTCAACCATTCCACAAACTCCGACTACCATCGCACCAAATCTAGAGTCTACTACATGGAAGAAACGTGATCTCTTTATGTTGCTATGGCTCTCGTCCACCTTATCAGAGCGAGCTTTGTTTATTGTTACCCACTGTAACTCTTCCTATACAGGTCGGTAGGCTATTGAAAAGACGTTTCAAGCCCAAACTAGGGCTTCCCATATGCAACTTAAAGCCCAACTACAAACCCTTTTAAAAGGGTCAATGGCCATGATCGATTATATTGAAAGAAAACGATCGATTGCTGATAGTCTTGCTGCAAATCATTATTTCATATATGAGGAAGATCTCATTGGACATCTTTTAACTGGCCTTGAATGATCTTATCAGCCTTTTCTCGCTGCCTTCTTGATGAAAACATAACTTCTATCTGTCAATGATCTTGTAGGTATGTTACTCCAAGAAGAAGCACGACTTGAACAAGAGCACATTCGTCAATCAGCTGCCTTATCTGCAACAACAACACTCACTGTCAACCAATCTAACAATGTCTCCAATACTCCATTCAATCGCCAAACTTCTCAATCTTCATCTTCCTCTCGTAATACTAATCAGATACATCCCAAACCAGATTGTCAAGTGTGCAACAAAACTATACACGAGGCAACAGACTATTGACAGCATTCAAACCAAACAGATTTCCCATCACGTCGACCAAACCCACAACAACCATCACAACAGGTCCACATGGCACATTCTAAATCTCCTTGCACTGTTATTGACCCATCATGGTATTTTGATACAGAGGCAACCCTAAAATTAAGAAACTCAACATTACAGGTGATTACAAGGGTGATGACAAACTCCAAGTGGGAAAAGGTAACCATTTGTCTATTTCTCATGTTGGTTCATCATCTTTACCTCATTTAAAATTGCCAAATGTGCTTATTGTACCCAATTAACCAAAAACCTTCTTAGTGTCTCTAAATTAACCGAGGACAATAATGTCTATATGAAATTTTTGGCTAAAATTTGTAGGGGAAAACAATTCTTCAAGGGGACAAACATGATGGACTCTATCGACTTCCAAATACCCGATCAAGACCTCCCTATATGGCCTTCACTAGAATTCACACTTCTCTTCATGGGTGGCATAAGAGGTTTGCTCATCCACATGAATCTCTTTTGAAGCGTTTAGTTTCATCTTTCAATCTTCATACTACATCAAATAAATTTCCAATGTCTATGATTCATGCCAGATGGGAAAAGCCATATATTTCATCTTCCTTCTTCTCATATCATTTCATCTAAACCATTTGAACTTGTGTATTCGGATGTTTGGGGACCTTCCCCTTTTTTATTTGAATGGAAGTCACTATTTTGTTTTTTTATTTATGATTGCACAAAATTTGTTTGGATTTATTTCTTATCTCAAAAGTCACAAGTATTTTCTACATTTCATCAATTCTATACAATGATCAAAACACCATTTTCTTGTGATATTAAAAGCCTACAAACAAATTGGGGTGGTAAGTTTAGAAATGTGTCCATCTGTCTTAAAAATAATGGTATTCAACATTGTGTGCCTTATCCATATACCCAAGAGCAAAATGATGCTGTTGAGTGTAGGAATTGTATCATTGATGAAAAAGTTCTAACCCTATTATCTCAATCATCCTTACCACAATTGTTTTGGGAACATGCCTTTAAAACAGCCACCTACTTACACAAAGTAACTATCACACCAACCCTAAACTATGCCTCGCCATACCAAAAGCTTTACCACAAAACTCCATATTATGATTTTCTTAAAACTTTTGGTTACCCTTTCTTGTTTCCTTACAATAAACACAAGATTGATTTTCGTTCTCTACCTTGTATCTTTATCGGTTACAATGCTTCTCACAAAGGCTATATATGCTTTCATCAATCCACATCTCGCATTTATATCTCTCGACATGTAGTATTTAATGAAGATATTTTTCCTTACACTTCCACAACAATTATGAAAACTACTCAATCTTCACCTCCAAATCATACAACTTCTACTCTTCTTCAACATGCTGATAACATTTGATGTTTCACTCCATCTCCACATACACGTCCAACTTCATCCCCTACACCATCTACCAATGTCTCTTCCTCACCCTCAACACCAAAAAAATCCCTATCTACGCTAACATGCACCTCACATTCTCATGTCAAATCTACCTCTCATCCTTCCACTCCTCATCATCAACAATCTACTGTTAGTTCTCGTTTACGATAAAACGCTACTATTTCCATGTATTTTAGACTTGCTGATGATCATAATCAACACTCTATGATAACCCGTGCTCAAAAAAATCACTAAAACCAAAAATTTTCACTACCGAATTGTCTTCTGATGTTGAACCAAATACTTTTTCCCAAACCCTTAAGCAAAGATGTTGGAAAAATCAATGAAAGAAGAGTATGATGCACTCATGAAAAATAACTCATGGTCACTTGTTTCTTGTCCCACTAACGCTAATATTGTTGGCTGCAAGTGGATTTTCAGGGTTAAAAGACGATTAGATGGAACTATTGAATGAAACAAAGCAAGATTAGTCGCTCAAGGATTTAGCCAAGAGGTCGGTGCTGACTTCTTTGATACTTTCGACCCTATCATAAAACCAGCTACTATTCATTTGGTTCTATCCCTTGCCTAGGCCTGTCGAAAAAACCCGAAACCCGTTCTACCCACCCGACCCGTTTCGAATTCGGGTAGAATGGGTCGGGTAGAACGGGTAACGGGTATGAACATTCGGGTAATAGGTTAACCCGATAATAATATAGGCCGGGTTTTAGGTATGATTATTTATTTTCGGGTATACCCGAATACCCGAATTCGTTTTTTAACTAATATCAAATATACAATGCAGTCATGTACGTACACTTCAAATACAACAAAACCTTTCATAACATATTATAATGATTTGTATTGTTATTATATATGTATTTATTAACTGTATGGAGTATTTTTCCTAACCAATTCTTTATTAAACCAACCAACATGTAAAAAAATTATCAATAAGTGTCACTTAATAAATTTTCGGGTATACCCGAAACTTACCCGACCCGACCTCAAACCCGAATACCCGCAACCCGAAAACCCGAATTACAATATAGGTTGGGCATCGGGTATTATTTTCTTAAGGAAATACCCGTTCTACCCGACCCGTTCCACCCGAAACCCGAAAATTTTACCCGTTCGACACCCCTACCCTTGCCCTTCCTCAAGGGACAAGGATGGCATATCAAACAACTTGCCATCAACAATGTGTTTCTCAATGGTGATCTCTCAGAAGTAGTTTACATGCGACACCCAAGAGGTTTTGAAGACCCTACCAAAGCTCATCATGTTTGTCGACTAAATAAAGCCCTTTATGGCCTCAAACAGGCTCTAAGAGTATGGTTCACAAAATTAAAACAATACATAGTATCACATGGTTTTCATGCTTGTCAATCAGATACTTCATTATTTGTTAACCACTCATCTTCATCTATGGTTTATCTACTTGTTTATGTTGATGATATCATTGTCACAAGAACCAATGACAATCATTTCCAAAGTTTTATCAAGACTCTAAATCAAGTGTTTTCTCTAAAAGATCAAGGCGATCTACATTTTTTCTTAGGTCTCCAAATTCATCGAGATGCGACTAGTCCTGCTCTTTCTCAACAATCCTACATTAAAGAAATTCTTGCACGAAGTAATATGTCCATGACCACTATAATTAAAACTCCAGGAGATCCTCAAAATCATATTCATAGAGGTGGTGATCCGTTTGAATACCCAACTTTGTATCGACAGGTGGTGGGATCACTCCAATATGCAACCATCACACATCAAGATATTGCATATTCGGTAAACCGGGTATGTCAATTCATGCACTCGCCGACTACTCATCATTGGCAAGTACTGAAACTTATTCTTTAGTATCTAAAAGGCATGATTGCCCATTATCTTCACTTTCAACCAACCACCGCTAAATCTCTACATGCTTATTCTGATGCTGGTTGGAATTCTGACCAAGATGACAGTCGATCTCAATATGGATTTGTTGTTTTTCATGGTTCAAATTTCATAAGTTGGACATCCCGCAAACAGAAGGTGGTGGCTCGATCAAGCATAGAATTTGAATATCATTCATTAGCCTACACTACAATAGAATTTAAGTAGATAAAACAACTGCTCTGTGACCTTCAAGCGCCTACCAGTCAGCATACTCAAGTTCTTTGTGATAATGTAGGTGCCATATTCATGAAAAATCCGGTCATCAGTACACAATCTAAGCATATTGTATTGGATTTTCATTTCGTTACACAACAAGTTGAGTATGGGAAATTAAAGATTTGTTATGATTCATCAGTGGATCAATTGACGGACATCTTTACAAAACCATTAAGCAAAAGTCAAGTTATGTTTCTTCGTTCCAAGATTCAAGTCCATCCCGCCCTTGAGCTTGCCGGAGGGTATTAACAAAAATCAACATTTGTAACACGTTTATAGTCGACCTAGTTGTATAGTCAAAGATAAATTAGTCTTAGCTTATAGTTAGAAGGGTCTTTTTTTTTTAATATTATCTCCAGCCTAGTTACAATCTCTCTGTATAAATTCTTGTACTCTTACGTGATCAATATACAATTCAATATGAATTCATTATATGGTGGAAGCAAATAAAGGTTGGTGATGGTGGCCAAATTGTAAGTAAGAGGCACTGAAGATAAAGATCACATAGGTGATGTAGTTTATGCGTTGAATATCCTTCATTCCTTAAATAATGATTTTAAATTAAAGATAATGATTAGTTTCCTAATTTATAGCTATTAAAATTCTATAATAATTAATTTGATTTTTTTAAACATCAAATCTAATATACTCATCAAGTATTCTTAATTTCACCTATGTTTTCAATGAGATTTGAACTCTCGATCTCAAAGAGGAAGAATAACACCTAATACTATATTCTCTTACGTATTTAATTAATGATTTGTTTTTCTGTTAATCCCTACATCCATATAATACTTGTTGAATGTATATGAACTTATTTTTTTTCTCTCTCTCTCTATACAAACACACATGTATATATATATATATATATATATATATATATATATATATATATATATATATATATATATATATACACACACACACACACATGCATACATACACACAAATATTGATAATTTTATTATTCCATATAAATCGACATCAATATGGATGTATTTTATTAATATTTTTTATATAAGATACATTTTTTATCTTTTACATGACTCTTGTGTACTATTCAAACGTGAATACGTCTTGTAAGAGTATGTGATTTTTATTTACATGTGATACTAATGTTTTCAGCGTGAATAAAAATCATATACACATTTTATTGACATCAGGGGCGGACGCAAAATTTCTTAGTAGGGGATGCATGAAAAAGTTAGAAGTTGCACGGTAATAGAAAAAATTTAAAATTCAAAATTTTCAAAAAATTTTCCACAGCCGGAAAAGTTAGGGGTTGCCGGTGCCACCGGTGACCCCCTAAATCCGCCCCTGATTGACATGTTAATAATGAGTGAGATTTATCTACATGTGGATAATATAATAATAGGAAATAATATAATAAAAAAAATATATGTACATATAAAAAACTATGTCGATGTATATTTATAGTTAATATCAATTTATGAATGTTGATATAATTAGTTTTTCATATTAAAATTTATAAAATACACAAGTTTTATTTATTTATTTATTTATCTGATTGCGATTGTTGAAGATATATATACAAATAAAAAGTTATTTGCATAATCATTTTGTTCATAAGGTGTTCCAATCTATAGTTGAAAAGTAAATTACACGAATGGTCCCTATGATTTAGGGTAATTTGCGTTTTTATCCCTAATTTATTTTTTAACTCGGAAGGTCTCTACCAATGGCGGAGCCATATCGGACGTTGGGGGTACTACAACACCCCCAAAAAAATTGTTTTATGCATATAAAAAAAATTAATTGTAAACATGTTCTATGTTATTGTACCTCCAACTAAAGAGATTATATCATGTTTTTAATGCCCCGGATATGATAACTAAATAGAATATTTATTGTTAATGTTTGTACCGCCGTTTAAAAATTTCTAGCTCCGCCACTGGTCCCTACTATTTGTTTTTGTTACGCGCTTGACCTCTGTCTTACCTAAAAAAAATCTATTTTGCCATTGATTTTTTAATTTATTTTAAATAAGCACACCCCAACCCTATTCCCTCACTTTACCTTACCTATCTCATTTTTTTTTTCTATTTAAATAATAGTATTTTTAGGTAAAACAGAGACCAAACGCGTAACAAAAAAAAATAGTAGGGACCAATCGCGTAATAAAAACAAAAAATAGAGACTTTCCGAGTTAAAAAGAAGTTAGGGACCAAACACGTAAATTATCTAAACCATAGGGACCATTCGTGTAATTTACTCAAAGTTGAAACTTCATACTTCATATATTTGCATTATATGCACAATCATTTTCTTTCTTATAATTTCATAAGGCGTTTCCCACCTAAAGTTCATACTTCAATGTTTTAACTAATTTGACTTTTTATATTGGTCCTATGGCCTATAATATCCGAAATGCAAAGAGACAAAAATATAGAGGGCTTAAATGTAACTTGAAGAAATCGATTACCATATCTTCATATTTTCAGTAGTCACCCCTCCCTTTCACTCTCAAAACTAATATTATTCGGTTTCACACTTAAAACTTTCAGTGGTCTTGAAGCCGAAACAAAAGACTGAAAAGTCCCAAAACCGATGTGTTGACAATTTTGTGATTATATACAATCATTTGTATTGATTCCTAAATTTTATCAACGACAAAATGCAAGTAGCAACGAAAGTTATAATGTTGCTGTTTTTTTTTTCTTATTAAGTTTTGAAAAACTGTTGAATGTGTATTGATTAGGGTCCGTCCGATGATTTTCAGGGCCTATGCGAACACTAAAAAATAGATTCCAATATATAATTTTTTTTTACTTAAAACCAATTACATTGTCGCATTAAAGAAAATACGGAGGATTATAAAAGAAATAAAAAGAATTCTAAATTATAAATATAACCAATAATGTTTCACCTCCAATGCCACTTCATTTTTTACATCATTTTTACCCTAAAAAAATACTCTTAGTATATTTCATTCTTCCAACTTACATATATTGTTAACCACACATTTTCTATTAATTTGGTTTTAACAAATATATAATCTAATTTTTTTTCATTAAAATAATATTAAATAAATAAAATTATATTTATAACACTTAATTATAAGCTTTTGCAAAATACGTTATCATGTTTTAAAATTTCAATATGTATTTAAATTTTTATATGGATTTGATAAACAAAAAACAAACTTTATATTTATAATTAATTAATATAATTTAATATATATATATATATATATATATATATATATATATATATATATATATATATATATATATATATATATATATATAAAACAAAATACTATAGGTATTAAATATTACATTTAAATTATAATTAGTAGATGAAAATAAACTAAAAATGTATAAATATATAGAAAATGACTCAAATCGACAACTCAAAGTTCATCCCTATTTTGAGAGAAATGAATAGTATAATTGTAACGTCCCAAAATAATGACACAAAATTTCCGTTTTTAGATTAATAAATCGTTAATACATAACAACTCCATAAAACCAAGGTAGCCAAGATTTAGCAAAATATCATTAAATCAGAGTAATTCACAGAATGCGGAAACATGTGGTGTGTGCTTTGGAATCATCCCGAGTCCTTTCATTTTGAAAACCGAAGTACCTGAAACATAAACTAAAAACCGTAAGCACAAAGCTTAGTGAGTTCCCCAAGATACCATATACCACACATACATAAATCACATACTGGGCCCCCGCCCTCCATCGGGCCTCGCCCGGTCTCGAGTCCCACTCAGCCTCGGGCCTCGCCCGACATCGAGCTTCGCTCGGATTACATATATGTTATTCTCAAGCCTCACCCACTATACACATACAATATATCACATAATCATGCTAACACATAAAATGATCATAAGCACTAGCATAAGTTATAATCATCGGGCCTCGCCCGACATCAAGCCATGCCTGGTACACACATAACCATATAATCATATAAACATATAACTATACTAGCACATGCAATAATTACAAAGACTATCGCATCCCATACAATCATCGGGGCCCACCCGAAAATCATAAGACACATATTGATAGTTAACATACGATATCCTCCTTAGGCCTCGCCTGGCATCGAGCCTTGCCCGGTAAACATATCATCATATAACACACGCAAGATTCGAACATACATCTAGCATCCTAACATAAAACCATGGGCCAACATTGGTGCCTTCGACCCACTAAACCCAGTGAGGAGACTCACCTTGCACCGCCGAAACACACAGACGATCCCTGGCTGCTGGCTGATAGATTTCCAAACTGTCAATATCAAACCAACATCCAATTACCAATTGGGTTCCAAACCATAACCATAAATCCATACTCGCGGTAAAAAGACCATTTTATCCCTAATCTAGCTTGGTCCAAGACCATGGACCAACTCATAACCTGAAAGGTTCAAAAGTCAAATAACCAACCAAGGCCCAATTATGGCCCAATTTCCAAATTGGGCCCAAACCCTTTAGATGGGCCTTACCATAAAGCCCAACCAAAATTCCTAGTCCAAGTCACTCATACTCAAATGGCCCATTAAGAACTTAAACACCCAAGCCCAATAAGGAAGCCCAACACGAAGCCTAAAAGGCCAAAACCCTCCTGACTAAGTACGTGGGGTGTACTCAGTTGTAAGCTAAGCGTACATGCAATTTGGCTTGTACACTGCACGTACAAACTTGTACGCCCATCGTACTCCTCCTTTAAGCCATATACGACATTAAGCTCTTAATGCTTAAGTGTAGAAGTCCAAACCATATATCTAAACCATAAACAACGTCTAGAACATAAAGTCACTAACTTGGTGACTTTGCATGACCCAAACGAACCCAAAGTCAAAATATAACCTCCTACTTTCATTAAATGAGCTAAAACTCAAGCTCGAGGGATTCTAAGCCCTAAAGGTGCCAACTTTATGAATCAAGGACCATAGAAACACCAAGAGTGGCAACCCTAAGCTCCAAGAATGGTATCAACCACTAAATCTCATCCAGGGGACCAAAAATGAACCAAAAACTCATACATGCTAGAACTAAGTTAACCATGAACAATGTTCAAGCTTTTTACCTCAAACAGGTTGGAAATGAAGCACCTAATCCATATCCATATGCTCATCCTTGATTCACAACCTTGCATCAAAATCCATCTTCTTGGAAATGACCTAAAAACACCAAAATGCACATCATGAACTCAAAATTGCAACCATGGAGGCTTAGAGATGATTTCTAGGGTTTTAGGAACTTGGAGGCTGGTATAAGGACCAACCATAAAGACTTAATGAGATTATATAGGGTACATCATCGAAATTAGGGTTTTCATTAAGATTCACGTACGCCCCTCGTACACCATTGTACGCCCCACGTACGTGCTCGCAGGCGCGATCTTGCTTCGCATATGTGTGCCTCGCGTACACCATTATATGCCTTGTGTAACGAATTTAGAACTAGTACGCCATGCATAGATATATGTACGCCCCGTGTAGTGCTTAACCCCTTAACCCTAATATACTATGAAGGTCATAACTTCTTTGTTACAAACCCGATTCCGACGATCCTTATATACATGACAAGGTAACAAGAAGCTCTACACTTTAATCAACTCATACTTTCCTTATCATCTCCCAAACATCATTCAATTTCCATAAAAGCCCGAGCTGCAAAATCACCGAAATACCCTTTGACTCCAAAACGCAAACCGAATACCCGGATCATCCAATATACATCATCCACATCCAAATGAGCCCAAAACTAACTTCTTCAAGGATCCTCAGCCTGCTAATACCCAATCCTTGATCACCACCTCGAAATGGAAACGATCTGAAATAGGGTGTTACAATAACACCAAATATGATGTTATACTATTTATTATCCCAAAATGGGGGAATAAATATGGTGGGGTTGGAGAAGAACGAGGGAAAAATGGAGGAAATATTGGAAAATGAGAGTGAGACGGAGATGCTCTTAATGGGTAAATCTAATAAAAGAAGCCTCCTTGATGCACCAACACCACCCACCATGATTTAAAGTTCAACAATGGACCTTAAGGGTCGAATGCCTTAACAACTTGCATAAACAACTCTTTGTTGTTCTTTTTCTCAAAATTATAGTAATATATATAGTACAAGTACAATATATGTAAAAAATTGGGCCCTTAAACGACATGATCATGTGTGGTTGCACACCCGACACGTGCTTAGGGCCGACCTTGGTAATGATGGATATGTATATAAAATTTTACATATTGTATGTTTTTTTTTCTAGGCTGAGTAAACCGTCGTAAGACTAAATGATCATTTATGCTTACATTACACTAGACATACATAATGTTTATCAATTTTAACGTGGAAGAGGTTATGAGTAAAAATGGAGGAAAAATATGTAAAAGGTTAGGGGTTGTTTAGGAAGCTTCTTAATGGTTCCATTAAAAGGCTATCTCTTAATTGATAAGGCTATGAAATCATTCATTGTGTAAATTTTCCCTATTTTCCCTTAATCCTACACCGTTTTCTCTTTTGTTTCTCTTTACTTCACGCCGTCTTCTCCAAACAATATGAAATGTGCCACAATAGCCTCCATCTGCCTTCCCCACAACTACCTTTGTCGCCATCCTCCTTCCATGTAGCAACTGGGCACCACCAAATTCTACGCTTGTTTCCTTCCAAAATTCTTGTTGTCAATCTGATGTTCTCCTCTTCGATGAAAATAAAAAACAATAAAACTTGACTTAAAAAGTCTAAGTGATGGAAACTGAAACAAAGTTTCAGAATCGTTAAATGGAAAAGATGTGGAAAGTTGAAAAATGTAAATCAAAACAAGTATTTTGCAAAGTTAAGATAAAATACTGAAAAGTTGTTTCATATTAATATTCGATGAATTGTGGTTACAAGTGACTGAAAGTGTTATGAAACTTCAAAGGTGCTCTATAACTTCTAAAGGTACTCTAAGCACTCTAAATAAGCTCTCAGATTTTACAAAGTAAAATGCTCTCAAATACTCTCTAGGAAAATATGAATGTGAACGAGCATCAATTTAGCAGAGAATGAGCAACTATATAATGGATCCCAAGGGGATATTTATAGGCTTTGGAAATGTAACACCCCAAAAATTTCAACAAATTTAAACTTTTCAAAACAACAATGTTAATAATAAAAGCATTTACAAAATCATTATCCAAAACATTATTTAAAATCAGTGTCTCCCAAGATCAATAACATAAAATTAGGTTGTGTACGGTCACGCCTTCGCCTTGCTACGATTCTCTGAAGTACCTGAAACCATAAACCAAAACTGTAAGCACAAAGCTTAGTGAGTTTCCCCCAAAGTACCACAACACAAACATATAACATATACCATGCATACAGAGCCTTCAGCATGACTTGAACGCCGAATGGCCTACATACTATCTGGACCGCTCACAAAACCTTCAACATGACTGGACCGCTTCACCGGACCTTCAACATATTTGGACCGTTCTTCGGGTCTTCGGCCTGACTGGTACGCCCCTCTAGCCTGTAGTCTATCCGGACTCCCTGGGGTCTCTTGAACTTCATCATACAACAAGACCGCTGTAACAATTGGCAAAAATATAGACTTTTGTATGACAATCTATATTAATAATAAATAACGAATAATATATTATCTAAAAATTCTAAGAGAATTTTTTACAATTCAGATAATAAATTGAGGAAATTTCACGATTTAAGAATTTTTCTAATATCAATGTTGTTTTACAATCCGAACTGGAACCAGTTTCATTAAAGCAGTTGAATGAGAACCTGTGTGTTCAAAAATATTATAATTGCATGGCTTCGGGTGCAGAAATTTTTTAAAACAGTTACGTTTGATAACATCAACTAAATTTCATACCCATTTGTAAGAAATCAAACTTAGTCATTTATGAACGAAAACGACGGAAAAGAAGTAATATTTTACCAAATGATAAATAAGTAAATACTCTAGACTTATAAGATTACGTATTTAGGTATAAGTATTAAAAAGCAGAAGTATGTATAATCTATACATTTATACATATGTAAAATGACCTATGTAATATATATATATATATATATATATATATATATATATATATATATATATATATATATATATATATATATATATATATATATATATATATATATATATATGGTAAAATAAGAACATTATCACCAACAAGAAGTGAAAGGTACAAAGAATATTATGTCAAATTTATCCAGGAATGAGTATATATATTCAATTTAAGCAATTCACCAAAATATCCTACTTCTTAGCTTACATATTCTTCCTAACACACTTGAAGTAGACCTAGTACATGAACATGCATAATATCTACTAAAGATATGGTCTAATATTGAAGAACATAAAATAAATTAAACTAAATAAAATCTAGTTTCATTCCCTTTCAAATCTCGTTACCCACTTCCCTTCTCCTCATAACTAAATGGAAAAAAGGTAACTAATTTCTAACTTGAAGGGAATATGCAGCCACTTGCATGAGCTAAATCAATTCAATATGATTACTATTATCTTGTGAGATTTGCATCCATCTCACTCTTTCCTCCAGCCATAAATACATCAGACACCATCCCCTCTATTTCACTCTCATTTTACTGCAAACAATCTCTCCTTTTTTCTCTCAATATCATACCAGGAAAAAAAAAACCTTCTTGCAACCCCTCCCCTCTCCATGAAACCTATCAAAAATAGAAGAAGAAATGGAGTTGCTGCCTCCTCCTTTTTAGCTTCCTGTCACAACATTTAGCACCTGTTTTCAACCCATTTTATCCCAAAAATACCCCTTAAACATGCCTCCTATTACTGCTATGTTTGAAGTCACCAAAACAGCCCCAAAACTCTTCATTTTATTATGTTCTTGCTAAATTTTTGAGACCTAAAACAGTGAAAGAAAGGGCTATTTTTTCGAGTGGTTTTTAACATCCAGGAACCCACTATTTTGCTGTCAAAAAACGAGAACTGTAACGCCCGATTCCTGGTACACATTTAATTATAATTGATTTATTTTGAAGAGCTACTTGACGAGTTGGGATCCCTATACTCGTTGAGTAGAAATGAGATTGGACGCGGGATTTAAGTCGCCTACTCGTCAAGTCGAGAAACCTCGACTCGACGAGTAGGGCTGTCAGGATGAAACCCTAATTTAGGGGTTTTACACCCTATTTAAGCAACTTAATCGCCACTTTATGGCCTCATTTCCGGTCTCCAAGTCCCAAACCCTAATCCCTAAAACCCTAATCATTTGTGAGACCTTTTGAGAGAAACTTGAGGTTTTGAGTGTGTTTTTGTTCTTGGTATAGGAGTTGGAAGAACTAGAAGCCATCAAGCTTGAAGAGAAGCTTTAGCTCTGGGATCTCATCTACCTTTGACAGCTTTTTGAGGTAAAAAGTCACTAACTTGATGAATAATAGCCTAGATCTCTCTTAGTTTTGATTTATGAGTCTTTTTGACCCCATTGTGGGAAATATGAATCCCTTCATGGATTGTATGTCAAAGATTCCCATTTACAGTAGTATTTTTCCCTTAGAATCATAAAAATGGTCTTAAACCCATTCTTGTCCAAGAAAAGGCCATGTTCATGGAAGTAGATTGCTATAACTTGAGTTTGGGTCCATTTGAGGTGTGCAAAGCCATCAAGTTGCCAAATTTATAGAAATGGGTCATGGAAACAATATGGATATGTATTATGGAACCTTAGATCTTAGGAAAAGGCTATATAGGTTAGATATGCAAGGGAATCGATGAGTTCATAAAGGAACTCAACGAGTCCGGTCGAAAATTCCCGATCATGTTCATGGAACTCGGCGAATCGGCAAGGAACTTGACGAGTTGTGTTAGGAAGTCCCGTTTCTATTGAGTTGGAGAAACTCGGCGAGTTGGAGGAAACTAGACGAGTTCACGATTCAATAATTTATGAGAACTCGACGAGTTAAAGGGTAAACTCGACTAGTTGGGTCAACTCAGGGTTGACTTTGACTTTGAATGGACGTTGACTTTGACCTTGACCTTGACCAAGGTTAACCTGTGAAGGGGTTTTTAGTATGGTTGTTATGTATAGGGTATGAGTAGAGCCGGTTGCGAAGCAGGGACATTTCAGCTATTCACACGACTTTGAGGTGAGTTTCCTTCAGTAGGAACCGGTCGAAGGCACCAATGCCGGATCGTGTAGAGTAGCCAAGTGTGGGCTGGGCCCGTATCTTAGAATTATTTATGTTTAGTAGCTAAGTGTGCGTTGGGCCTGTATCTTAGACTTGTTTTTGATTAGTAGCTAAGTGTAGGCAGGGCTCGTATCTTAGTATTATCTGAGTATGAATATGAATTGGTAGATTATGGTTATACTTGTTGTTTGCGTGATACTTGTATGTATGTTTAGTTAGCGGAGTGTGGGCGGGGGGCCGAATCTCCTGGATAGCAGAGCGTGGGCGAGGCCCGTACCTCCTAGATAGCTGAGTGTGGGCGAGGCCCGTATCTCCTAGTTAGCAGAGTGTGGGCGAGGCCCGTATCTCTGAGATAGCTGAGTGTGGGCGAGGCCCATATCTCATAGTTAGCCGAGTGTGGGTGGGGGCCTGTATCTCCTAGCTGCATGTTATATGTTATGGTATGGGGTAGTTTGGGGAGACTCACTAAGCTTCGTGCTTACATTTTTCAGTTTTGGTTTCAGGTACTTCCGGTAGCCAAGGGAGGAGCTCGGGATGATTGCAGTGCACACACCATTCGTTTCAGCCTGGGATGTTTAGACTCTGATATTTTGACACATGATTTTGATAAAATATTTTTTTACGATGATTTGAGATACATTACTTATGTTTTTATGAGATGATAGATGGTATTTACGGTTTTATGAATAATTAAAAACAAAATTTTTGGACCGTATTTTTGGGATGTTTCAAGAACACATCAGCCCTATACAAAGTTGTTTTCGTGTGACCAAAATATAATCCAAAAATTCACTGTTTCGTTGTCAAAAACTTACCAATTTGGTTGTCAAAAAAACTCATTGTTTTGCTGTCATAAACTTACTGTGTTGCTGTCCAATTTCGAGATTTAAACTACCCTACAAGAAGCCATTTTTGAGTAATCACAAACCCAAGAAGATCCATCTCTTTGGTTGCTAATAAAGTAATAAACTTGTGTTCAAGCCTTATTTTGGAAACCTACTTTTGATAACATAAGAACAGAGGTAATGACTCCATCTTCACCTAATAAACTCTACCTTAAAAATATAACCAGTTTAGTTATTTGAATACATATTGTTGGTTTCTAACTTAATAATCTATCATTGTTATGAAAAGATCCTCCAAAGGCACTTCCATCGTAAGCCTTGGAGAAACCAGGAACATCTCGATATAACTCGAACCCAAAAACGATACGCAACGAAAGTGAGTATTCACGACCCCTTTTATTTATTTACAAACAATTTCGTGGAGGAATACACATGAAGGTCAAACATAAACTAAAAACTTAAGCTATTAATGTTTATGTATAAATATTTGATATCATTTTTATGTTAATAAAAGCTTAAGTTTTGCATGCGACTTTTATTTCCAATAATATCCTTACATATTGTGGTTGCATGAAAAATCACCAAATATGTTTTGCAAGCTTCTCAACCTATAACAAATGATTCATAAGAGTTTATAAATTTTCAAAGTAACCAAACACATACATAAAACTTGGAAGGAAAGAGACATAATTTATGATCTTATTCATTTTTCATTTGGGACATAAAAGTGTCCTTATAACGAATAATATGTGTTGCACAAAAGTTGTCAGAAAGTCTCAGTGTTTTTATGAACACAACAGGTTTGGGTCAAAATCATTTAAATCGGGGTGCTGTCAATATTTTAATTTGTAGGAAATAGTTTTGGTTTTTAAACAAGTTTACGAACAAAGACAATTGTTAAACTATAACTAAAATTTGGGATTTTTGTGGAAGTTTCTCTTTCATCAAACTAAGAATAACAACTTAGTGAAATCCTATGTAAGTTAATCCTTTGTGATCGAAGAATGTGTGTATAGATCTAAAAGGGTTGACATCCCGTCTGTGGTTGCTAGTTACAACCCTCGTTTGACGAAAGAAAACGGACGACAACTTCTGTTTCATTTTTACTTTTATTCACGACGTTGATGAATCGTCATTAGGACAACAAGCACCAACCTTTTATTGTGCTTCACAGAGGCGGAATCAAGTCATATAGCTCGGTTATTGTTTCACAAATATCCCGGATACAAAATACTAATACAAACTATAATAAGATTGTATGTAGTGTAAAGTTTCTTGTGTAAATCGATAAACAAATTGTTAGTGTTTATTTATATAAAATAAACACTTAAAATTTTTCTACACAAAATATGTTAATCATACTTATTCATTAAAAGTGTATTAATACTTGTATCGGATTTCAGGTTTTGGATGGATCTCCCACGAAATATATCAATAATATTGTTTATTATATTTTTGCACAAACTATTTCGTTTAAATATTTCACGTTTTATAACCACTTCTTTTTAAAAAACTCACGGAGTTACAACCTATGGAACTCACCAACAATTTTTGTTGACGTATTTTAAAAATGTGTATTCTCAAGTAACTAAGAAGTCGGAGGTAGAATATCAATTCCAAGGAGATTATATTTCCTTTCTTTTGCGATAAACTTGGCTTAATTTATTATTAATATTGTGTGTTTAAATTACGAGGATGTAATTTCATTTCTGGATTAAAACGTTTGTAATATAAAATTTAAGTAAGTTAAATGTTCAATATATGTGGTTGAATGTGATCCAATTGTTAACGTTGCAACCCTGACGTTTTCCGCCAATGGTCGGGGTGTGACTACCACCTCAAACCTACCACACATAAATCATGTCGACATATACATAACATATAATGATACATATAACATATTGATACAAATTTTACCGGGTTGGTTAACTGACCGCACAAAGCAGTACAATCTCAACCCAACCACACTACATAACTAACATATAACCAGTCAACAGACAATTAGGCAGATCTTACAGATCACTAAGCATAACATCATCCTATATAGCAGGATAGCGATCTAACATATCACTACAATACAATAATATTCATAACATGATATTAATCCAAAGGGCCGACCTTGGTGTCTTCGACCCGTAAGTACAGTGAGGAAGACTCACCTTAATCTGCTGATATGCAAATGACTGCTTGCATCGCCGAACCGGATAACCTTGCGCCAACTAACAACAAATAAATCCCAATTAATAATTATTCCATAATCCATTAATCGTGGTCTGAACTCATAAGTCCCGACTCCTAGGGTAAAATACCATTTTACCCTTTCCTTAATATGCCTAACTCAAACTTGGCCCAAGGCCCACTAACGGCCCAATAACATAACTCGAGGCCCAAACCAAACCTAAGGTCCACTCAAAGTCCTGAGGCCCAACCAGGGCCCAAAAAGATAAGTTATATCCCAAAGAAACAACCCAACCCAACCGAAACCCATTCCAAAAGTTTCGAAGTCCAAAAAGCCCAAAAAACCCACTAACGAGACGAACGCGCAACATTCATCGGTTGTACGTACGACATTCCTGACAACTTCCAACTTCTTAATCCAATAGCTAAATCCCTTAAGCCAAACGTCCAAAATCTCTGAATAAATCAATATAAGCGACTTAATCCTTAAAGTCGAAGGCTTTAAGCCTTTGCATGGATTAATGAATCCTAATCACCAAAGATGAACTCTCAAGGTCAAAATCACTCCAAAATGTCTTAAAAACTTCTTAATACCTTAAGACTTCAGTCCAAACTTCCAGATCCAATTCAAAGGGACTTCTTAAGTTATAAAATTTCCAACTTTATGACTTAGCATAACTCAATGGGACTCAAATCAAAACCATATGTCCCAAACTTCATCAAATGGCTACCAAATCATGCGTGGAAGGTTTATACTCATCAATATCCAAACTTTATGACTCCCTAACCTCAATAAGGGGCAAATATGAAGCTCAAAGGTTCTGGAGTAACTTCTACTCACAAGAACCACCACAAAGGGACAAAAATCATAACTAAGTGCCACCTAGCTAGATCTACATGAAAGAGTTATCAAGGTTGAGACTCTATACCTCTAGAATTTAGATCTAGGTGAACAAAGCCTGGATCCAGAAGCTCCAAGTCAAGCAATGACTCTTCAAGAAGCCCCTTCTTCCTCCTCAAGCACAAAACACATATAAATCACTTTGAAGCTCAATAATCACTCAAATGGGGGCTAGGGTTTCATTCTTAGGGTTAGAGAGGATGGAGGCTGAAGAATGGAAGAGGTTTGGGTCCATAATGATGCTTATAAAGGGACCAAACCCTAAAAACGAGTTTTTGAAGTAGCCCCGCGAACGAACTGCATTCCATTAGGGAACGCACAAAGTTCCCAAGTTGGTATGCCTCCATTTCCTTTTGAACGCCATGCATTCCCACCTGGTACACCATGAGTACCCGTTTTGGCCCAAAACCCGTCTAACTTCAAATGGTCATAACTTTTGCATCCTTTATCTGTTTTGAAGCCCTACACTTCTATCAAATTATACTTGCCTTAAAACTTCCCGATCAAAAATCCAATTTCCATAAAAGCCCAAACTAACACTTTATTGAAATACCCCTAGGCTCCAAAACACGAACCGAACACCCGGATCACCTCAATTACATTAATCACACCCAAATGGGTCTGGATCTAACATTTTTAAAGGTCCTAAGCCTTATGATGACTGATCTTCGGGCCACAACCTCGATTAGGAATCGATTCAGAACCGGGCGTTACAGGAAAAGTCCATGACATGGCTTGACCAATCAGGTGTTGACACGTCATTATGACTAATTTATCAAGTGACATCTTAAACTACTTAACAGAGTATGGATGGAATATTCCAATTTCATTAGGTTTCCCTTAAGTTTCCATTAGGTTTTCATCCAAGTCTTGAGTCTTGAGTTCATTTGAGCATTCTTGACCAACTTTGCATGAAGACTTGGTCTTTGGATAGTTGCATGGAAAATTGTCACAAAATCCATGTAGATTGAAGTCAACGTGTACAATGTAAGAACCGAGATTTTTGGGTTATTTATGTTGTAGAATGTTATTTTGATTTTTAGGGCATTTTGGTCATTTTGATGATATTTGGAACTTGTAGGATGATATTATATGCATTATGTATGTTTATGGTATGTTTAGAAGTTGTGAAATGTGTTATGTTGGTTGAAGAAAGGAATCAGATGGATAGAAATGAGATTGGGATTGAATGGAACTGAAAAAGGAATGGAAAGGCAATTTTCAGCCTTACCACGGTATAGTGAGATGCTTTCCACGGTGCGGTGGGTGAGGTAGTGATTTGAATGAATCCTCCGTCCGAAGTCATGGGCAACATACTTTTCTCCCCGACGTGGTTGCTGTGGAGAGTGTTCGCAATGGAATGGAAAAAGGCAGACCATGAAGCTATTTGACACACCATGGTGCAGTGGAAGCCTGGCCATGGCATAGTTTCAGATAGAAATAAATTCGATGTTTAGGGCTCATTTGTTCATAAATGACCCCCCCCCCAGATATTCTTGAAAGCTCACCTCCGACGATTTCAAGGTTGAATAGGCATCAAGGGGTGATTTAGCTTGCTAGAGGCAATGTGAGTGCATCTCAAACTCTTAAGCTAGTTGTTTTCTCCATTTCTCTAGTTTATGGAGCTTTAATGGTGATTTTTGGGTTTTGTCTTGATTAACTTGTTATTAATGCATGATTACATGTTTGGAAGCTTAATCCATGATTAATATGAAGTTATAATGGTTAAATTCCATGTTTTGATTCTAGGGTTTGAAACCCTAGAAATGGAAAATGACGAATAAGGTGTTTATGTTGTATAATCTAGTTAGATTAAGTTGTTAGTAGCTTGATGGTAGTAGTTTGGAAAGTATTTGGACCGAAGATTGTCAAGTTGGTGTTTTACCCAAAATATGAGTTTTTGGTTAAAATATAGTAATGTCTTAATGGATTAAGACATGTGTTAAGGGGCTTAATGTATGTGAATGGCATAGGTTGTAGCAAGGAAGGAATTAGAGATTCTCAAGAGAAGCATTGGAGAAGCTGGAAGTAGGTTATTATTCCACTAAAAAAGGTAAGTTATACTATCTTTTAGAGTATGATTATGAGAATTAGATTATGCTAAAGCATATGGATATATAATGTAATTGTTAGATTATGTTATCGTGCATAACTTATGTTATATTTTATGACGTGTAGTGGAAGAGCCAGGGTCAAAGTAAAGGGGTATCCCAAACTGATGGGTTCGGTTTCTCGATTTTTCGGTTTTCTAAACTCGGTTTCAGGTTTAAACCCAAACCCATTATAAAGTTTAACTTGTTGAGAATTGAGAAGCTTGTGTTGTTTATATAACAGATGTATAGGAGCTATGTTTCATGCTATGACCAATGTGGGAAAAATTTAGAATTATAAGAAATAAGAAACAAGTTGAAGGGATATCGAATTGAAATTGATAAATGAAATAAAATACACCCGTGTCAAGGCTGAGATTTGAAATAGGGACATCCAAGTTAAAATTTCAACGCTTTATCACTTGGACAACTTGTTACATGTGTTTAATTTTTACAACATCATAATATAATATGTATAAAATCCATATAATGCTATATAAAATCCTTTTATATAGTTGTGAAAATAAAATAAAAGAAATGTTAGAAAGAATATTCGAACTTGCAACCTCCGGAAAAATGTCGTATCATCATAACCAACTGAACCAACTACATATTTTGTTATTATTTCGCTAAACATGTAACGCCCGTAGATCCGGGCTAGTCAATTTAGAGATAATAGGGGTTGAAAACGACTATTCGACAAAAGATTATTGATAATAAATAATCTTAACCAAATTGTAGAATATTTCTCAAGGATTTCGTACATATAAAGAACACCGAAATCCAAGTTATAACGAAGAAGTTATGACTCGTCGAAGTTTCGCGACGGAACCGGCACGATACCGGGAAACATAAATAGTGAATTTACGGTAGAGCGACTTTTAGCCTTATCGATCTAAACAAAAGTTGTAGAATACGTTAAACCGAGAACATACAAAAAAAAGAATGCCCAAATCTGACTTCGTATGAGGAAGCTATGAATTTTCTAAGATTTGGCTTAGCAGTGCACAACTTGAAACTTGAATTTTACATCGAGCGGTTTTTGGCCTATGCGACCTAAATGAGAATTGAAGATCTCATTAATAGGAACTCAACGGTAAAAAGTCTTACAAGTGTTGATATATTATTAATAATCAAATTATACTAATAAACAATCAATTGATGGTAACTTGCTATAAGGTGTGACGCTATATGATCATATATTATTAGTCATATCATTCTATAATGATTCTTGGGCATACTTGATCTTTCAGTTATGATGGAATGTAACAACCCGTTTTGAAAATTACTTTGGTTGCGGGCTCGGAGGCCTAGGGTATAAGTGATTCGGTCTTTTATGGGTCTCGAGTTTTATTCAAAATGTTTTAAGGCTTGGGGTGTAGTTAGGAGCGTAGGGCTCCTTGCCACCTTTTCGTGGGTATAAAGTTCAATGGAAATGGACTTAGAATGAAGGAGTTATAGCACTTTGAAGTTATTGGAAATATTGGTCCTTAATGGAGAAAGATGGCAAGAAAGGACCATGCATGCAAGGTGGCCAACACATGAGGACGCCCAACATAAGCTGAGGTACACCCATCGTAGAAGAGTTAAGTGATCACGAGTGATGGAGACCTACGCCCAGCATACGAGATGTACGCCCACCGTACGTTCAGAGACCCTAAACCCTAAACTTAAGGGTCAAGCACTATATAAGGAACATTAGGACTTAAACCCTAGCCCCTTATCAGCCTCCCCAACCTCAGAAAAACCCTAAAACGTCTCATCCCTTCTTTCTTATGTGATTTTGATCTTGAGAAGCCCATCTTGGTGGTTTTAAGCTTGGAAGAAGAAAGAAGAAGTTGGAAAAGAAGGACTTGGGTAGCTTCAGCTCATAGATCCGGGATATCATCATCATTTGGGACTCTTTGGAGGTATAAAGTTCATAACTTTCCTCAAGTATGCTTAGATCTAGTGTAGTGTGGGTTTGAAGTCATTTTGGTCCCAAGTATAGAACTTTATGGTGCAAATCCGATTTCTAGACTTAGAGTTGCCATTCTTAGCTCTAAATGATCTCCTAAGGCAGAAAGTTGCCATCTTGAATGTCTTAATGGGTTCATGCATGAGATCTAGCAATTTCCATGTATGTATGTCGTCACATTTCAAGTTTGGGCTTATTTGGTGGGTTACAAGCCATCAAGTAAGCAACTTTATGGTTTAAGATGTTGAAGAGGACTTGGATATGTGATTGTAGCTTCTGGAGTAGAGTATTAAGCACTTAATGGGAAAGTGGCTTAACAGGGGAGTACGCTGAGCACACATGCAGGTACGCCCAACGTACACACCATTTAGCTTGTACGCTTAGCGTACATAGGAGTACGCCCAATGTACTTATCAGATTGGGCTTGACGAGTTTTGTGCCTCGGTTTGGGCCGTACGGTGGATTTTGGGTCTTTTGGCCTTTGGTACTTAGTAGGCCATCATAAGTCAAATGTTTTGGGATAAGAATATGTTTGGGCTTACGGTAAGGCCCATTCAAGTGTTTGGGCCCAATTTAGCAAATTGGGACATTAGTGGGCCACTAGTGGGCTTGGAAAGCCTACCTATTGTTGGGCCTTTTTCTATTATGGTTTTGGACCTTAGATATGGACCAAGTTGGATTAGGGGTCATATGGTCATCTTACCCTAATGAGGAGTATTGGTTTTGGGCTAAGTGTTATTTTGGTACTGATAGCTCGAGGAGCCGAAGGAGTAGCAGTTCGGGGAATTACCAGTTAACAGCTAGAGGTTTATCAATGGGATTTCTTCAGTGCGAGGTGAGTCTGCTCACTGTGTGCATGGGTCTATGTCCACAATGTCGACCCATTATGTCTGTGTATAGTAGGATGACCCCGGGGGTTAGCCCTAGGCATTTTTATGATATATGTTCTGGATTACGATCCGATGCCGGGCGAGGCCTGAGGTATGTTAGTATGCTAGAGGTCTTTGTGATTCTTGCATGTGCCGGTAGTATGTTCCCGGACTAGGGTCCGATGTCGGGGTAAGCCCGAGGAATGTTATATGTTGCATAGTAGAGTATAATTGTTGTCTTTGTGATAGATGTATGTGCATGGTAGGGAGGTGAGTGTGGGCGAGGTCCCATATCTCACCGCTAACCGAGTGTGGACGGGGTTCCATGACTCATCAGTAGCAGAACAGGGGCGAGGCCCAAGATAGGCGAGGCCTTAGAACAGGAGTACAGTAGAGTATGTTTCTTTATGTGCTAGTATGTTATATGTTTGTATGTGTATAACGGGAGAGGCCCAGAGATAGCGGGTCCTATGAGAGACAGATCTGTATACCGAGCGGGGCTCGATGCCAGGCGGGGCCAGATGTTGGGCGGGGCCCAATGCCGGAGCGAGTTCGATGTCGGGCAAGTCCCGATGCAGCGGGCGGGGGCCTAGTATGTGGTTATATGTCTGGTATGTGGTAGTATGGGGAACTCACTAAGCTTCGTGCTTATGATTTTCATTTTTGGTTTCAGGTACTTCCAGTAGTGGAGGGAAGAGCTTGGGATGACTGCATCGCACACACCATGATGTTTTAGCCTGGGATGTTTTACTCTGATATGATATGTTTAGACATGATACTCTGATAAAATATGTTTTGAACGAATGGTTTGACAACTATGGGTTTTATTATAGTTTAAAAATGAAATTTTTGGACATGGCTTTTGGGATGTTACATGGAAGCTATTAAGATGCTTCTTGAAGAATGGAAAGAAAAGAAATGCCAAGAGGTGAATTTTTTTTTGGATGCTCGTTTGGGAGCATCCAGACAACCTCTATTGATGAAAGATGTTGCACCGCCTGCTGTGGGTGCACTAACTTCTGCGGGTGCTCTGTCTGCTGCAGGTGCAACATCTATTAGGGGTGTGCCAATGATTCGTCATCTATCATTGGTTCATGATCCATTGTCAACCTATCCAACACTCAAGGGTCATCTTCTGTTTCACACCCTCCAGTTTGCTTAAGGAAGAGGGGACACTCTTTCAAGTCGTTTATGGCGTGAAAACCAAATGAATATAAGGGGAGTCATGAACCGAAAGTAAATATGAAATAGATCACTGAAACTAATCGAGTTATTAGGGATAGTAGATGTCGAGATGATTAGAAAGTTATCTATGCTTCACAAGTGCTCAGGGGTCAAGCCCTTATTTGGTGGGAAAGAGTACGCCAAACCTTAGGAGATGATGCTAAAGTGAATATGACTTGGGATGAGTTTGTTAATCGGATTAAAGTGAAGTACTATGCAACTCACGATATTGAGAAGATAGTTGATGAGTTCTTTGATTTGAAGAAGGGACACCTATCGGTGGAGGAGTATGCGAAAGAGAGTTCTCAGATAGAATGTTGTTTATTGGGGTTATCCTCCCGACAAAGAGAGGTAGTATTAGCAAAGTTGTGAAAGGTTTACCTGCTGATTATGAGGTGGAGGTGAAAAAGGCCGACACTCTGGATGATGTTATTGTGGTTGCTCAGAACATTGAAGACATCATTGTTAGGAAGACAAGAGAGAAGCAGATGGTAGTCGAGAAGAGGTCTCAAGCCGAACAAGGTGGTTTAAAGAAGAAAATTTGGGGGTGTATTTGGAGTTAAAAGATGGGGGAGACTCCTACTTGTAAGAAGTGTGGAAAGTTGCATTGAGGCGAGTGCAAGTTGGGTAACAAGGCATGCTACAAGTGTGGTGATCCCAACCACATATCTTTTAAGTGTAATTTAACACCTTGTTTTCTAGGTATTCCTTTTATACCCTTGTTATAAGAACTATTGACAAAATGGGTCCCTAGTAGCGTTTGAAGGAAAACACATATTTAGTAGAACGCTATGCATTTGTTGAGGATTCCATGCGTTGGGGACGCTATGAGTCCGTTATGGACGCTATGTGTTCTCGGCCTGGACTCAAAACTCTTATTTTAGGGTTTGGACCCTATTTAAGCATCATTATAGCCCCATACCCTTCCTTAACTGCAAACTCCATTCCTCCTTGACCTCATTTAGAAACCCTAAAGTGCGTGAGTGTATTTTGAAGCTTGGAGAGTCATTTTGGTGCCATTTTGGTACTCTTGGTGGTGAAGAAAGAATCTAGAAGTTGAGGTGTTGCACTCAAGGCCTTGGATCCAACATCTTCTCTCCCTTGTGAATTTTATGGAGGTATAAAGCTCCAACCTTGATGATTGTTCCCTTTGGATCTTGTTTTAGCTTAGTAGTTACACCTTTTTTGTCCCGAATTTGATCCTTGTGAGTATGGAATACTCTAGGATCTTTGAGTTCTCCTTTCAGATGTTTTGAGGTGTGATAAGTCATAAAAATGTAGTGTAGGTTGTTGGTTTCATTCCATGCATGAACTAGGATGTCTTTTTGGGTTAAGTAGTGACGGTTTGTGGTATTAAGCAGTTATTATCCATGCAAGATCTTAAAGTTGGAAACTTTATGGTCAAGGACTTTAGTTTAGGGCTAGATCTTGAATTTGAGCAAAAGAGCTTAAGGATTAAGCTCTTAATAAAAGAAAAAGGGTAAAACTGGAGAACGCTATGCATTGCCTAGGAACGTTATGCGTCAAGAACGATATGCGTCCGTTCTGGATGCTATGCGTTCTCAGATGGGTTCACTTTTTTTTTTTTTTAATGTTTTGACCTTTTGACTTGGACCATATTTTGGCCAAGTTTTACCTAAGGGTATTTTAGGTATTTTGAGTTGTAGTTTGAGTTTTGGTTAGTGTTATTTGTTAAGGTGACCGTTAGAGTTGGTTTTCAGAGCAGCGTGTTGTTTTTAGCTTTTCGTTTATTTGTGAGGCGAGTCTCCTCATTGTATCCATGGGTCGAAGTCACTAATTCCTACACATTATTAGATTATACATATATTGCTGACTGTTATGTGATATATGTGCTTTGTGATCGGGTTGAAATACACCCTAGGGATGGGCCCATTATGGTTTGTTGGGTTGAAATACACCCCAAGGCACAGACCACTATGGCATGTTCGGGTTGAAACATACCCCAGGGCGGGGCCTATATGTCACAACTAGGAAATTCTATATCCTTGTAACTATAACAATGATAGCAATTGTAACCAAAATTTTGAAAGCATGCTTGGTGCTTATTCAATGACAACAAATTTCATTAAAAACCCTATACAAACATTTCAATTGGTCAACGAAAAATCGGAAACCCTAAAGATTCCGGTTTAAGTCCAATGTGGACTAGGATTTCCTTATTGGGCCTAATTGACCAATAAGTTTCCAATTTGACTATTTTGGACTTAGAACCCTTAAATGGGCTCTAATTGGACCCACTTTCATGAAACTAACATTTTGGGCCACAATGGATCCAAAATGAATTGGTTTATCTTAATAAGCCTTATTGGGCCATAATTAACCTAATTAGCCTTAATGGGCCATAAATGCATTCCTTTATACAATTTGGGCCTTGAACTACTTTAAAGGCCCAATGGGCCGAAAACTTTCTCTACGGGCCTTAAAAATCTCGAACCAAGATTTGAAGTGGGCCAAGTTAATCCATTTCTTCTTCCTTTAGCCCATTATCGGCCATGTGTGTATATATATATATATATATATATATATATATATATATATATATATATATATATATATATATATATATATATATATATGTAAAGAGAAAGATATGGATTAAGGAGAAGTAGACACCTAATTTTTATCTCTTGGATTTCCATGTAATTACCCATATCTCCAAGAAACTATCACTTCAAGCTTCTCTCTTCTTCCCTCTTCTTCTTGTTTCGGTCGAGAATCACACACACACACACACACAAATCACTTGAAGTTTCTCTTAAGAACTTACAACAACAACATCTTATTTCCTCTCAAAAATTTCGAGAATCATAAGAGCTTCAAGGAGGATTTCATCCGAAAATCACTTCAAGTTATATACAAGTGGTAAGATATTACAAACATACTTTCTTTATACACTCATTCGCCCCTTTTACAACCTTAATCTCTTGATCATACTCCATAGAACTCATCAAAGTTTGAAGGTCCCTTCAAGAAGCTTGCTAAGGCCGAAAACCACACCATCTTCTTCCATTCTTCTTCAAAACCGAAACCACAAACCCAAGGTGAGTTCATACCCCCTTGTTTTCGGTTTTTACTTATTTTTTTTTTTTTGGGGGGGGGGGGACAATACAAGTGTTATGTGTTGATATAGGTGTGTATGCATGTTATGTGTGATTTCTTTTGTTATTGTTGTGAAAAATGTGATAATGTTTGACATATTCCGAAATCTAAAGTAGAAATTAGAAAGAATCATAAACAAAAGCATATTAAACAACATACTTCAAGGATCTATGAATTTTTATGTATATGAAAGGAAAAATAAAGCAAAAGATTGGATAAGTATCATTTTTGCAAAAATAACAAAGATTTGGGTAAAATATAACAATTTTGGTTTTTATATGGATAAAATGGTATTATTTATATAAAATTGGACTTTTATAAAAATAGCACTTCTCAAGGGGCCAAAATCATAAATTATAGCTTATTGGGCTTACATTTGGGCCTCACTGGTTTTGGGCCTAAAATTGTAAAAATGAAGAGTTTTAGGGTTGAAATTGTAAATTCACTTAAAGTATGAATCTAAAACATAATAAAACTATTTCAGGGGATGAAAATGATCTTTATTGCAAGAGTTGGACTAAAATGCAAAGTTTTGGAATTTGGACCACAAATGTAAAAATTATGGAATTTGGGCCAAAAGTGTAAACTTTCTTTTTAAAAGGGATGGAAATATCAAATAATATATTTTGGCCTGAAATTGTAATTTAAATTATGTTTGGGCCGAAAATGCCAAGAAAAGTGATTTAAGGACCAAAAATGTTATTTTTCATCAAAAAGGACTGAAAATGTCATTTTTATTAAGATAGGGATGAAAATGTAACTTTATATGAAAAATGAGCTGAAATGGTCAAATAATATTTTGGGGGTTAAATATGTTAATATTAAAATATTTGGGCCAAAGATATTAAGTTTATAACACATGGATTTCAATATATATATATATATATATATATATATATATATATATATATATACACACACACACATATGTTGTAACAGCCCGAAATCTCAGGTATTGTTTAATTATGTTTTTGGGGTGAGTTAAGAGGGGACTCGGCGAGTTGGAGCCTAGACTCGCCGAGTAGGATCGCAGACTTGGTCGCGAGTCCGCGACTGGACTCGACGAGTCCATATATGGACTCGGCGAGTCGACGCTGTTCAGCAGAAACCCTAACCGTTCGGTTTTGGATCGTATATAATGCTCTTATATGCCGTCATTGTCCGTCTTTAGTCGATTGAGAGGAACCCTAAACGGCTGTGGGCATCTAGAGCAAGATTGGAGGATATTAGGGCTTGAAGAGATTGTTGGGCAAGGAGGAGAAGGGTTTTGGCTAAAGGAACAACAAGGGATTCGAGTTCTGCGGTTTGGAGACTCAGAGAGGGCATATTCCAGGTAATATTTCGGATTCCTTTATGTTATTTTGATGTGTATACGAATCTAGGGTTTATGAAACCCATTTAGTGATTAGATGGGTTATTATGTTATTACCCAGACGTTTATACCCCGGTAATAAGGTGTTTAGAAGTCCAGAAAGTCCCATGATTGTATATCTCGGGACCATATGTAATTCAGGAAGCAGTTGATCGTCTGCATGGCATGGACTCGCTGAGTTGTTCTTTAGACTCGGCGAGTAGCTTGAATATTTACTGGGACTCACCGAGTTGTTCTTCAGACTCGGCGAGTGGAGTAGGGGTGGCCCCGCGATTCTTCCAGGAGTAACTCGTCGGGACGAGGAGGATACTCGACGAGTAGATAAGGAATCTCAGAAAGTTGGAGGACGTCTAGACTCGCCGAGTCGCCATGGTACTCGCCGAGTCCGGTCGAGTTGACCGTTGACCAGAGTTGACCTAAGTCTGACTTCTTAGGGATAGTCACACTTAGAAGATATAAGTGCTAATGAGATATGTAATGTTATAGGGAGGTTGTAGCTCGTCGGTTTGTGCACGAGTGATTTCAGGATTTGCTAGCTTTCAGCATTTACGAGGTGAGTCTTCTCATTATACTGTACCCGGAAGGGTTTGACTGTGTGACCGGAAGGTCGGATATGATATGTGATATGTATGCTATATGTGGTAAGTTATTTGTTATATGTGCTATGAATGTTATGGGCCGGAAGGCGATTATATTATGGGCCGGAAGGCAATATGTTATGGGCCGGAAGGCGATATGTTGTGTGATGGACCGGAAGGTCGGCGTGGGTAGGACCGGAAGGTTTACCCAGCAGGGACGGAAGTCCCCTGAGACACATGGACCGGAAGGTCGGGCCTGGAAAGGCGTATGTGCGTAAGTTGTATATTGGGGAACTCACTAAGCATTTATGCTTATAGTTGTTGTGCATGTATTTCAGGTACTAGTGAGGACCGTGGGAAGGCGCCGGCGTGATCGATACACACTGAAGACTACTTTTATGATCTTGGGATTTTGATTATTTGTATTTGACAGAATACTTAAACTATTTATGCCTTGTTTTGAATGGAAATAAATATATTTTTAAAATGAAAAATTTGTTTGAAAATTTGTGTTGTTACAATTGGTATCAGAGCCTTGGTTTGAGGGATTCGGGTGCACCTTCGGGGGTAACTGAACTCAAACCGAGGATTTGAGGAAACTTTTTAAGTAAAGGCATAAACTTTTGTAAATGGTTTTGTGGTAAGCAAGAAAGAAGCAGTGTGTACGATCAGTCAGCGCCCGAACGGTAAAGATCCCCAAAATACCTTACAATATTATATGATATGAATTGTTATGCATGCTAGAAGACTAGGTATCCATGATAGGACTAGAGTGGCCTGATTTGTGATGCCTTAGTCTAGGGAAATTTGCCTATATGAGATGTGTTGCTAGCATGCAGGTAGATAGTGCATATCAGCAGTAGAGTACTCACTATCCGGAGTTTGGGGAGGAGGACTTGGGATGAACACTGATGCAGTGTGGTCGGTAGTATTGGGCCCGTACTACCGAGGACACCGGGTCAGTGGGAGACCCAAGTAAGAATCCCTGGATATCGGGGACTGAGTAGGGTTGCGTATCGAGTGCGATTATACTCGGAGGAGTCTCTGATAGTTTTATGTTGTATTTCAGAGACATCATGGTTAGACCACGCCACGGAGTGAGTACGAGCGGTGTGAGTGACGAGGATATTCGTCAGATGATTCACGAGGAGGTGGCGGCCGCGATCCGGGCTGAGATCCCGGAGATGTTTGGGTCTATTAAGACCACCCTGATGGAGACATTTGATGAGCGGTACGCCGCATTGACTGAGGCTGCAACCGCTGCAGCTACCGCAGCTGTGGCCGCTGCTAGGCCACAGGGGGGTGACTCGTTGCTGTTCCGAGAGTTCAGCAACACGAAGCCACCAGAGTTCGATGAGACGCAGGATCCGATTGCTGCGATGAGGTGGATCGCGGATATAGAGGGGTGCTTCTATACTTGTTCATGCCCGGAGCACCTGAGGGTACGGTTCGCATTGAACCAGCTCCGTCTGGGAGCGAAGGACTGGTGGAAGTTCGTGACGGCGAACTTCACTTTGGCAGAGACTACAGCAGTAACATGGGAGGGGTTTACTGCCATGTTCAGAGATGAGTACGTTCCCCCGGTGGAGAGGGAACGATTGGTTCAGGAGTTCTTAACCCTCAAGCAGGGTGCTGATTCTGTTGCGGTGATCACGCGAAAGTTTCATGAGAGGGCGATGTTCTGCCCCGAGCTGGTGTCCACTGATCAGGCTCGGATGAGCCGGTACTTGGGAGTGTTGAGGAGGGATATCCGGGAGTTTGTGTCGAACTCCACCTACCATACTTTTGCTGAGCTTCAGGCGAATGCCAGGAAGCGCAAGATCGAGTTGGAGACCCAGGCCAGGGAGGAGGCCGAGTCTCAGCGGGTGGACCGGCGACCGGCTCAGTTCCAGCCGGCAGCCAAGCGGACCAAGTCCGCCGATGCGAGGACGGGAGGTTCGAAGAGCCGCACTTGCGGAAAGTGCGGCAAGGGTCATGAGGGGGCGTGTCGATCTGGTGCTTGCTACAAGTGTGGCAAGGAGGGGCACATTGCTAGGGAGTGTCCCAAGGGATTTACGGTTTGCTTTCATTGCAACCAGACTGGCCATAGGAAGGCCGAGTGCCCTCAGCTTCTTTAGGGATCTGCACCTGCTGCCGGAGCTACTGCGACTCGACCGGTGAAGGCCGAGGCCCCGAGGGCTCGGGGGAGAGCCTTTCAGCTGACTGCGGAGGAGGTCCGCGCTGCGCCCGATGTTGTGGCAGGTATGTTGTAATTCATGTAATTATTTTAATGTCGAGATGTTATGCTTATGTTATTATATGCGTAGGTACTTTTCTTGTGAACTCTGTGCCTGCCTTAGTGTTATTTGACTCGGGTGCGAGTAGGTCCTTTGTGTCCTTAGCCTTTAGTCAGCATATCAGCGTTAGTCGTGAGTCGTTGAGTCGACCTTTGAGAGTTTCTATAGCTGACGAGAAAGTGATTTGTGCCACGGAGGTTATTCGGGGATGTGTACTAGAGATTTTCGGGATTGAATTCCCAATTGACCTGATCCCTATTGCGATGGGTGATGTCTGTGTCATCGTAGGCATGGACTGGTTGAGCCGATTCGGCGCTGTCATCGACTGTGAGCGTCAGCTGGTGACCATACGAGACCATAGTGGGGGAGTTCTTTCGGTGTACGGCGAGGGTACCCGCTCGGGATCAGCTTTTTGTTCGGCCGCTAGGGCGAGGCAGTGTCTACAGCAGGGCTGTAAGGGTTTTGTGGCGTATGTGATGGATACGCGGGAGGTTTCCGAGAGACCGAAATCAGTTGAGGAGGTCCCTGTGGTGCGCGAGTTTCCAGATGTTTTCCCCGAGGAGCTGCCGGGAGTACCTTCTGTGAGGCAAGTAGAGTTTGGTATCGATCTGGTTCCGGGGGCCGCGCCTATTGCTAAGGTGCCTTATCGTCTTGCACCTCCAGAGATGCAAGAGTTGTCCTCGCAGCTCCAGGAGTTGCTGGGAAAGGGATTCATTCGGCCGAGCAGCTCGCCGTGGGGAGCACCTATTCTGTTCGTCAAGAAGAAGGATGGTTCACACCGGATGTGTATTGATTACCGGGAGTTGAACAAGTTGACGGTCAAGAACCGTTACCCGTTACCGAGGATCGATGATTTATTCGATCAGTTGCAGGGAGCGTCTTGGTTTTCCAAGATCGATCTGAGGTCAGGGTACCATCAGGTGAGAGTGCGGGAGGAGGATGTCCAGAAGACAGCGTTTAGGACACGATATGGGCATTATGAGTTTGTGGTGATGCCTTTCGGACTCACCAATGCCCCAGCGGTGTTCATGGATCTCATGAACAGGGTATGCAGACCGATGTTGGATCGGTCAGTGATTGTATTCATCGACGACATTCTGGTGTATTCTAGATCTAGAGAGCAGCATGAGGAGCATTTGAGGGAGGTCCTTGAGGTATTGAGGTCGGAGAAGCTTTATGCAAAGTTCTCCAAATGTGACTTCTGGCTACGGGAGGTCCAATTTCTAGGACATGTTGTCAATCAGAAAGGGATATTGGTCGATCCGGCCAAGGTTGAGGCGGTGATGAGTTGGGAGGTGCCGAAGTCACCTTCTGAGATCAGGAGCTTCCTTGGGTTGGCAGGGTATTATCGGAGATTCATCAAGGATTTCTCCAAGATCGCAGTGCCACTCACCAGATTGACCCGGAAGGGTGTTGCATTCTCATGGGGGCCCGAGCAGCAGACCTCCTTTGAGACACTTCGCCAGAGGTTGTGCGAAGCCCCGGTATTAGCTCTTCCAGAAGGGATGGAAGATTTTGTGGTATATTGCGACGCATCGATTTCGGGATTGGGTGCAGTGTTGATGCAGAGGGGTCATGTGATAGCTTATGCGTCGAGGCAGCTGAAGCCTCATGAGGCGAGATACCCGACGCATGATTTAGAGTTGGGAGCAGTAGTGTTCGCTCTCAAGATTTGGCGTCACTACCTATATGGGGTTCGATGTACGATATATACGGATCATAAGAGCTTGAAGTATTTGATGGATCAGCCCAACCTAAATATGCGTCAGAGGAGGTGGTTGGATGTGGTCAAGGATTACGATTGTGAGATCCTGTACCACTCAGGCAAGGCTAATGTGGTAGCCAACGCGTTGAGCCGCAGGGCGGAGAGCACTCCATTGCGAGATGTATGCTTGAGACTGACTGTGATGACCCCAGTATTGGATGCTATTCGTGGGGCGCAGGCCGAAGCTGTGCGACCAGAAATACAGAAGAAAGAGCGGGTCGTGGGATTAATTTCAGAGTTCGTTAAGGATGGGCGAGGGCTTATGACGTTTTAGGGTCGGATCTGGGTACCGTTCGTGGGCGGTACGCGTATTACTTTGATGGAAGAGGCTCATAGATCGAAATTCTCGATCCATCCCGGTGCTACAAAGATGTATTTGGATTTGAGGAAGGAGTATTGGTGGCCCTGTATGAAGAGGGACGTGGCATGGTTCGTTGAGAGGTGCTTGACCTGTCGTAGGGTTAAGGCCGAGCACCAGAGATCGCATGGCAAGTTACAGCCATTGGAGATCCCCGAGTGGAAGTGGGATCAGATCACTATGGATTTTATCACCAAATTGCCGAGGACTGCCAGGGGAGTTGATGCAATTTGGGTGATTGTGGATAGGTTGACGAAGAGTGCACACTTCCTTGCTATCAGTGAGAGTTCTTCAGCGGAGAAGTTGGCGGAGATATATGTGAGAGAGGTGGTATCTCGGCATGGGGTGCCGATCTCGATTGTTTCAGACCGTGATGTGCGCTTCACTTCCAGATTCTGGAAGAAATTCCATGAGGAGCTGGGTACTAAATTGCATTTTAGTACCGCATACCATCCCCAGACAGACGGTCAGAGCGAGCGGACGATTCAGACGCTGGAGGACATGCTTCAAGCGTGTGTGTTAGACTTCGGGGGGAGCTGGGATGCATATTTACCCTTAGCAGAGTTTTCCTACAACAACAGCCATCATTCGAGCATTGGTATGCCACCTTTTGAGTTGTTGTATGGTAGGAGGTGTCGGACCCCCATTTGCTGGGGAGAGGTGGGACAGAGAGTAATGGGCAGCACGAAGATCGTGCTTCAGACGACAGAGCAGATTCAGTAAGTTAGACAGAGGTTATTGACCGCCCAGAGCCGGCAGAAGAGTTATGCAGACAGGCGCCGATCCGAGCTTGAATTTCAGGTCGGCGACTTCGTTCTCCTGAAGGTCTCTCCTTGGAAAGGAGTGATTCGATTCAGGAAAAGGGGCAAATTGGGGCCCCGGTATATTGGGCCATTTCGTGTGATTGCAAGGATAGGCCGGGTAGCCTATCGGTTGGAGTTGCCAGCGGAGTTGGGTCAGATCCACGACACTTTTCATGTGTCGCAGTTTAGGAAGTGCATAGCCGATGAGTCTGCAGTGGTTCCATTGGAGGATATTCAGGTGGATGCGAGCCTGAATTACGCAGAGAGACCAGTGGCTATCAGAGATCGGAAAATCAAGGTTCTGAGGAACAAGGAGGTACCTCTGGTGTTGGTTCAATGGCAACACCGTAAGGGATCGGAAATGACTTGGGAACCGGAACGCGAGATGCGGGAGCAGCATCCGGAACTATTTGCAGAGTGAGACTTCGAGGGCGAAGTCTAATCCAAGTGGGGGAGAGTTGTAACAGCCCGAAATCTCAGGTATTGTTTAATTATGTTTTTGGGGAGAGTTAAGAGGGGACTCGGCGAGTTGGAGCCTAGACTCGCCGAGTAGGATCGCAGACTTGGTCGCGGGTCCGCGACTGGACTCGACGAGTCCAGATATGGACTCGGCGAGTCGACGCTGTTCAGCAGAAACCCTAACCGTTCGGTTTTGGATCGTATATAATGCTCTTATATGCCGTCATTGTCCGTCTTTAGTCGATTGAGAGGAACCCTAAACGGCTGTGGGCATCTAGAGCAAGATTGGAGGATATTAGGGCTTGAAGAGATTGTTGGGCAAGGAGGAGAAGGGTTTTGGCTAAAGGAACAACAAGGGATTCGAGTTCTGCGGTTTGGAGACTCAGAGAGGGCATATTCCAGGTAATATTTCGGATTCCTTTATGTTATTTTGATGTGTATACGAATCTAGGGTTTATGAAACCCATTTAGTGATTAGATGGGTTATTATGTTATTACCCAGACGTTTATACCCCGGTAATAAGGTGTTTAGAAGTCCAGAAAATCCCATGATTGTATATCTCGGGACCATATGTAATTCAGGAAGCAGTTGATCGTCTGCATGGCATGGACTCGCTGAGTTGTTCTTTAGACTCGGCGAGTAGCTTGAAGATTTACTGGGACTCGCCGAGTTGTTCTTCAGACTCGGCGAGTGGAGTAGGGGTGGCCCCGCGATTCTTCCAGGAGTAACTCGTCGGGACGAGGAGGATACTCGACGAGTAGATAAGGAATCTCAGAAAGTTGGAGGACGTCTAGACTCGCCGAGTCGCCATGGTACTCGCCGAGTCCGGTCGAGTTGACCGTTGACCAGAGTTGACCTAAGTCTGACTTCTTAGGGATAGTCACACTTAGAAGATATAAGTGCTAATGAGATATGTAATGTTATAGGGAGGTTGTAGCTCGTCGGTTTGTGCACGAGTGATTTCAGGATTTGCTAGCTTTCAGCATTTACGAGGTGAGTCTTCTCATTATACTGTACCCGGAAGGGTTTGACTGTGTGACCGGAAGGTCGGATATGATATGTGATATGTATGCTATATGTGGTAAGTTATTTGTTATATGTGCTATGAATGTTATGGGCCGGAAGGCGATTATATTATGGGCCGGAAGGCAATATGTTATGGGCCGGAAGGCGATATGTTGTGTGATGGACCGGAAGGTCGGTGTGGGTAGGACCGGAAGGTTTACCCAGCAGGGACGGAAGTCCCCTGAGACACATGGACCGGAAGGTCGGGCCTGGAAAGGCGTATGTGCGTAAGTTGTATATTGGGGAACTCACTAAGCATTTATGCTTACAGTTGTTGTGCATGTATTTCAGGTACTAGTGAGGACCGTGGGAAGGCGCCGGCGTGATCGATACACACTGAAGACTACTTTTATGATCTTGGGATTTTGATTATTTGTATTTGACAGAATACTTAAACTATTTATGCCTTGTTTTGAATGGAAATAAATATATTTTTAAAATGAAAAATTTGTTTGAAAATTTGTGTTGTTACATATGTTTATAACCAAAGTGTTGTTAAAAATCCAACGTCAAGTGTTTTAACATTGAAAGTAAATAAAAATCGTAAAACAAGTCCTATACTACTATTTATACCGATAAACAGATACACGATATGATGATTGGGCCTAATGTTACTCATTTTGTCCATTGGGCCTTTATGGTCCAATTTCACGATTATTAGGCCCAATATTATCAACATATGTTTATTGGGCTTCCGGTGACCCAATTACATGCCTATGGGACCCTCAATGGCTTTTACATGCTATTGGGCCTTAGTGGCCCATTGCATTGCTACATGGTCCAAATCAATCATATGCTTGATGGGCTAACGTGTCCATAAGCATACTCGACAACTTATAAATGACACACATGATTAGTGGGCCATAGTGACCTTTTTTTGTGTTTGTTAGACTTTACTCTATACTATGTGAACATCAAACGGGTTGTAATCAATTTCATTCAAATTCATGGGGTAATATTTGGGGATTTAGTGAGAAATATCGGTTGACACCAATAAGTGTCGACCGTAGCCTCTAAGTTGTAACCAGAGTCTCCTGGAGGGAGGGCGAGAGTTTGTGTATAGATATATACGGGGGTGACTCCCCCACACTTGAGCTGTTCGCTACAGTTACACTCGGCCAGTCTAGGGTGACAAAATCTTGATCAAAACCGGCATTTCAACAATGCCAAGACAGGCGAAATAGTCATTATTATGCATGGTTATAACGTATCAAATAGAGATCCATTACCATTTCATCAATCATGGGGAAATCAACTTCTTACATGGTAGTTATTCAATGTGGTTTAAGCAATAATACAAAATCATACTACTGTCTCGAATCGGGAATATTGGATTTTCCGGGGAATTTATATCATTCATTTAACACATCAAATACAACAAAATGAGCGCTTTTGGGATAGTCATACAAATATATATTGGATCATCACATCACATCGTAAACACACACACACACACACACACATATATATATATATATATATATATATATATATATATATATGTTTACGATGTGATGTGATGATCCAATATATATTTGTATATATATATATGTTTACGATGTGATGTGATGATCCAATATATATATATATATATATATATATATATATATATATATATATATATATATATATATTATATATATATATTCAGAAAATATCGGATTTTCTGGGTTATAACGATACAAATCATTTTTATATCAAACATGCTTATGAACTCAACAACATTATATATGTTGATCCATTTTTGAAATAACTTGTATTCTCAGGAAACAGATAAGCAGAAGATAATTATCAAGCTTATTAGGATTTCATGTTTTGTGACTTTTAAACAATATACGTTATAACTATGTAATATTTGTTCAATGTACTTGATGTGAACTATGGAATTTGTACTATGTAATGTTGGTGATGTATGTTTTTGTTTCATGTTTATTCAATGTAATAGTATTCAATTGTTAGTCACGCAAGCTCTCGGACATTTCCGCCGTCCGGTTCGAGGGTGTGACACTATAATTGTTTATTGGGTTGAAATATACCCCAGGGCGGGGACGAATTATATGGTTGGTATGTGGTACTTTGGAGGAACTCACTAAGCCCTATGCTTATAGTTTATGTTTTTGGTTTCAGGTACTTCCGGTAGTGAAGGGAATTGCCTGGCGTGATGGCACATCAGCCTCCTTTCATATTTTTCCACACCTTTTTGGATATTATTACTTTGATGATTTAATATTGTGTATTGTAAATGTTTTGGAACAATTTGATGTTTGAAACTGTTGGTTTAAAAATGAAAAATTTTGTCACTATTTTGGGACTTTACAAGTTGGTATCAGAGCCTTGGTTTGAGGGATTCGGGCACACTTCTGGGTGTGTCAAAACTCAAACCGAGGAAATGATAGTATTTTCAAAAGAAAAAGAAATCAGATTTCTGAAAAGAGTTTTACCAAGTAAAAAAAGGGGGTGCAATGTGTGCAATTTGTCGAGCTCAAGTAAGTGGTTCCCAAATTACCCATACCTATGTATTGTGATTAGTATGCTTGATATGTGGATTTCATGCTAGATTAGGGCTAAGGATACCTTCATGAATCATATGATAGAATTACCTAATTTGTGTGATGCCTTGTAGTCTAGGAGGATTGGATGCTTTGTATTACTTGGAATTGATATTGGCTCAGTTAATTTCTAAGTGTATGCTTTCAAAGTTGTATACGATTAGGATCATATATCCCTACAATGATCGATTTTGTTGGATTAGGTGTCTAAGCCAATAATTGAATTAGTATGATCTTGAATTTTTTAGAGAGAGAGACCGATTTATTGATTTATTATATGATTAATAAATAGCAATAAATGAATTTATTAATATGTTATAAAAATAATATATTAATTAGAAATAGTAATATTTGATTAGTAGTTAATCAAAAATTAATTAGATTAATTATGGGATTAATTGTATTAATTAAAAATGGAAGGGTTAAAGTGCAATTGTTCAATAGTTGAACAAGAAAGAGTCTAGAACCTTCCTTGAAAGGAGGTGGATGAAATTAGAGTATTCCAGAGCATCTGGAATATTCTTTGCAGATAAATAGGAAGCTGGATAAGTACCAAATTGAATAAATATTATTTTATTCATTTAAGGTTATCAAGGGCTTCCAAGTTGCACTATATAATGACTCATAGCCTTTAATTTTTGGCCAACCACTCCTCCTACTCTAAAGAAGGCCGAAAATCATCACCTCTCTCTTCTCTTAAAAGCTTCTTATTACTAGTGTTGGATGTGAACCATCAGAGACACGACACTTGTGGTGCTGGCTTCTAAGTTATTGAAGAAAAGATTCTTGATTGTTTACTACAACAATCAAAAAGCATGTTGCTCCTTCTACAATTTTCGAAATTACCTAGGGTTAGTGTGTTATTGTTGTTCAATTAAATGTTACATCAATAGTGTTATGACTTAGATCATTTTGTTGCATCTAACCTTAAGTGTTAAAGATTTATCCACGTTAATACATGTAAAACTCATTAGTTGTATCAGAGTGTATGGTTGTCTAACAATTGAGTATACATTGCTTGAACTTGAACAAAACCCGAAGGAGGAAGACAAAAATGTCATTCTATTGCCCCACCATGACATGGTGTTTTTCCACCACGACGTGGTGATCTACGGATTCACGTTTTTTTTCGTTCCACCACGGCGTGGTGGACCATCAGATCAACTAAAATCAATTTTGGCTTAATTCATAAATTGATTAGGATAATTAATTAGATAATTTTTAATTGTATAAAACTAAATAATTATCTTTTCTAATAAGATATCCTTATCTTGAATTTGTGTATTATCATTATGTTTTAATTATATTTACTTATTTGATTAATTAAGATAAAGATCAAAAACATAATTGGTTTATTTTAAATTAAATTAATTCTTAGTTTTGAAAATTTAGTTTGAACCTTGTATTTTGAAAAGTTTTAAAATACACCTTATATATAATAAACTAAAAGTTTAATAATTACTATATGTATAAGTTTAAGTCAGTCAAATCGCTAGTACGTGTCATTCACGAAGCCATAGTATAAGGGGAGTTTAAGGAAACAACCTATAAAATGACCACCGTTGGGTATCCATTCTTACCCATTGCTTTCTTGTATGGTGGAGGATTGTTAGTCGAACGAATTTGATAGGACATAACTTCATTAATAAATATAATGAAATAAAAAGTAACTAAACTCTTTTATAAAATCCCACTCTTAGTTATTTTAGGAAATGTGAAAAGTATGCTAATCCATAAAATTGCACGTTATACTTTACAATAATTAGTTGAGCGCGTGTGGTTAACCGACACACTAATAGTGACTATGAAGAGTAATAATCGACATCTCGAAAATTATCATTGATTAATGGAGTGCGTGTTGTTAACCGACACATTAAAGTGAGATGATAAATGAGATCAAGAGTCCCAAGCTAATTTGTATGGTTATTGACATCTTGTTTGTGATCCTCAGTATCCCATTCACAAATAGAAGAGCATAATCTGAGATTAAAAATGCCATTGATAGATTCAATGAATATCAAAAGATCTAGGAATTTCATAGTTCAAAATTGGTAAATTGATTTTACCTACCTTCATAAATTAGCAATAAGATTACAACATCCCTCTTCTTAGCCATGAATTGTTATTTTGGATCCTAGCCTTAATTGTTTTATTATGGGTTAAATATTAAGGATTATTGTCATCTAACTAAAACTACCTTTTTTTCTCTATAAATGTCTACTCCTGTTGATGGTTCTGCTTCATCTTCGTCTACCCACCACTTGGGTTTCTCCCTACTCTCCATTGTCTCTAAAGTGACATTTGATGGTACCAACTATAATGATTAGATGTGCAACATCAGAATGGCTCTTCGCTTCGAGGGAAAAGAATATGTCCTTGAAGAAAAGCTCATTGAAGTCGATGAATCCACTGCTACTCCCGAACAACTATCCTCCTACAGAAAACACTATGATGATGTAATCGAACATCCTAGGGTGGAGAGTGTTAGGGTGCAAAGTCACGCTTGGATGTATTTGTGCTTTACCCTTATTGATGTGTAAAGCAGTAGTCTTTCCTATAAATAGGAAGTGAGTGACACTCATATTTAGAATGATCATTTTGGAGTGTTAGTCTAGAGAGTGAAATTTGTACAAACCCGTTTGTATATCCTTTCTAGATCTAATATGAGCTTACACAGATTGATTTACTCCTTGTGTTCTTGAGTTTACATGATGATTCACTAGATCTTTTCTTATTCCACACATGCCATCATAATCAACACCACTACAATTGGTATCAGAGCGGGTGTTCTTGATTGGATCAAGAATTGATCCTTGATGGCTTTCTAGATTTGGTGATTCTTCATGTTCTTATTGATCTTCATGTTTTGAGAGTGTTTTGTGTTCTAGAAATCGAATTTTTCCTTGATTTGATCCATAATTAGATTTTCTCTCTTTAGAATACTTGTTTGTACCACTTTCTCTCACTAGAAATTGGTTAATATTCACTTTCTTTCTCTAGAGGTCTCCTTGATTTACACTTTCTCTCTCTAGAAAATCCAAGTTCATATCGTTTGATTCAAAAGAAAAGAAGCAATTATGGAGAAATGGTTGATTTGGAATGAAACTTTTCTATACGAATACACTTCTTTTCAATCCATTCTTTATCACATGACTGTTGGATTGAAAAAGGAAGATGCACTTATTTCAGAGAGGGAAAGGAATGAAAAGGGAGAATTCATTGGTCATCCAATTTATCAAAAAAAAGATTTGTTTGATCGATTGATTACAACGTATCAAGAAAGACGAAGAAATAAGAGAAATGGTGAAGTCATAAAAGGAATTCTTCTTGTTGTAAACCGAGAAAAAATAGACTTGAATATTATGCAAATTGTCGTAAGGCTCAAGAACATGTTCTTGATGATGATCATCGTGCTCTTTATGTTCTTGATGTTCAAGAAAAAGTAGTTCAAGTTGATTCTCAAGATGAAAAAGTTTTTTGCTCAATTGGAGTTCAAACTCATGATATTTTGTGTTCTTGTGATTCGTTTGAAGGAATGATTCCTTATCAGAAGCCGGTGATTCAAGAAATTTACAAGTATCAAACTCCAAAAGTTTTAATTCAAACTCACAAAGTTGATGTTGTGGAAAGTGGGTTTGTTCATTAAATCAAGTCTTCAAGATGCAAAAAGATGAGAAAGAAAAAGACGAAGAAGATTAAAAGGAAGAAGAAACGGGTTTATTCACAAAATTCGTCAAATGTTGTTGTGAAATCTAAATCCGTGAAGCAATTTTGGTTTCCAAAGTAACAATCTCCAAATGTTGCATTGAATTTGAAGTCAAAAACCAAAAGTGTTGGTTGTTCTTTTGAAGATGTTCTTGGATCGTTGAAGAACACGAAGAACAAGTTGTACAACACGCATAGTGGGTGGTACAATGTTCAAATTGGAGATTTTCTCATTCCAGCAAAAGAACCAAGATCTTCCAAATTTGATTCATTCGTAGAAAATGGATATCGATTTGTCATAAAGGTATCTCAAATTCTCAAATGGATTCCAAAATGTCCATGATTTTCGATTCGTATTTTGCGTTTTTCATTTTTGATCGATTTGCGTCAATGGATCTAATCCATTTCAACCCCATTGATTGATCCAATTATTTTTTTAGACCAACCATCAAATTCAAAATCATTTTCTAAAAAATTCGATTACTATTCATCCAAGCCCAAACATACAATTGGATACTATTAATCTTATTTGATTCAATTCGAAAGCCTAATTGTGAATCTTTAATGTTCATATAATTCTTGAGCCCACTTATTTTTTTTAAGATCTGATTTCTTTGATTAAATCCGATAAATCCATTTGATTCTCAAGTTACTGTTCATCAGTAAAAGTTTCACGTGCTTATCTTACTTGTACCTTCAACTCATGTGTGATTGCTTGTAAATCTTCAATCTCGTTATCTCATTTCTTTTTCTTGTTAATCGGTTGAATCCGATTCATATGTTGATCGAAATTGTTTTGAAGGTTTGTTTTGATTTTGAATGCTAATCGTATTTAGATTGGAGAGTATTAGTGCACATTTGGTTTAAGTTGACTTTCTGAAGTCAAAATCGATGTTCTTGAGAAATCAAAACTAAAATTGATTGTTGAAGGATGAAGTCAAAATTAAAGGTCAAGATTCGATGTTATTGGTTATCTGGAAACGGACAGGATAAACGAAATTTAAGAATAGGATGAATTTTGTTGAATCGATTTGGGACTAAATTCGATTTGGGATGCAGTTGATTTCGATGTGTAGAAGTTAATTTTGATAGCGAACAAGTGAAGCGGGATAGTCGAAGCCTGAGTTGATTTTGATTTCGTTGGTCGATGGTTTGAATGGAGACGAAGCGAAACTGAAATCGGTACATACCTGCAAATTTGGGGTCGATGGTCACCTGTTGGATTTTGGGTTTGATATCATTGGCTATATATTGTATTTCGAAGTTTGATCTTGAATTGAGAAGTGATGATAATTTCGCATGTTCGAGAGTCGCTTGTTTGGTTTCATTTGATTTCGACAGTCAAAGTGTATATGGTCGACTGGATTGGTTATTTGAAAAAAACGAAGACTGAGTTTTGAGGAACGATTGGTAACGAAGCAATGGTAATTGATTTGGTTTGAAATCTAAAAACAAAACCCTATTGGGTTGATGTGCGAATGGTTCCTGTATTGTCGATGATTTGGTTTATTGTGTGATTCGATGGAATTGATTTGGAAGTCAACGTTTCGAAGTCTGATATGTCGATGGATGGTTGGCGAAGAATTGATATTGGAATATCAATTGTTGATCTTAACTCGAGTACTGGGAAGGTTGTCAATGCTTAGCGACTGAATTCGATTTTGGTGTCCCAAAATCGAAGGATGATGAATATGGTCGATGCTTGATGACAAATCGATATGGTCGACTTGGGAAGGGAATGGCCTTTGTTTTGATGTCGATTAACGAAGGCTAGGGATTCGCGCTTCGTTATCATGGATCATACAATTCGTTAACAAAGCCCTCTCACTAAAAAGCGAAGCGTGAAGTTGTAAAAGGAGACTTCGTTACCTGTTTAATGAAGGGAAGAAGAAAAAACACAAATTTTTGAAATTGGTCCCTCAACTTTTAACTAAGTGGCAGAAAAGGTCCAACTTCGTCATTGGAGAAAATTTTTGTGAAGAGTGGCAGAATTTCTCATTTAGCCCCTGCAGTTTTGAAAAGTTGGAAGCAAATATTCTTGGACATCTTTGGCCGTAAACAACTCCCAAGGAGTCACTTTGGCCGTAAACTCTTTCAAACACCCATAAGTGGACCGTGAACCACCCTAAGCATCCAAGAACGACCATGAATACCTTTCCAGGGCACCTTTAGGCCGTAAACCACCTTGAGTGGATCTTTTTTTGGCCTTAAACCCTTTAGGAGGACCCCTTTTGACCGTGAACCTTGGTTGAAGGAACATCTAGACCATGAACTCCTTCCAAATTAAGTGTGTTCACGGTGGTTAGGAGCTGTAATGCGTAGATTGCCAATACATATCTCAGTAATTCATGCATTACCCAACAGTAATCAGAGCAAACATCTAATCACTTCCTTATCCCATATTAGGGACCGTGAACCCCACTCCTTCAATTCACAACTTCATTTCCACATTCTGTAAACTCCCTGTAAATTCTCTCAAGGCTTCACCCAAGTTCCAGGAACCATTTTCTTCATCAATCCTTCTAAGTTCTTGTAAGTGTTTCATGCCTAGTAAATGTTTCATACAATTAGTTATTTTAAACTCCAAATCACATATAAATTTACGTGTTCATATTCTTTTACTAGCTAAAATCCTTAAGAGGTTCATCCAACACTTCAAGTGTTTTAGGATCTAACTCCTCATCTCATCTTTTCAACTACACCATCTCCTACCCAAGGTGAGCTTCATACCCCTTTTTTTGATGTTTTCATGGTTTTGGCGGAGAATACAAGTCAAGGTGTTGTTTAAATCTTGATATACTTGCTTGTTATACATGTATGCCTAGTTATATATGTGCTAAATGATGGGTTTTATGCATAAGATCAATCCTATGTGCTCATACAAACCCTAATGCTTGGATCTAGGTTTCTCTATTGTACATGCAATGAATCCAAGACTTGCATACCCTAATGTAGCCTACATAATTTCGAAATTAGCTAATTACATCAGATCTAGATGTTTACCTCTTCAAATAGTGGCTTGAATCTTCTTCTCTTGAGCTTAGAGTCACAATTGTAACTCTTCTAATGAGTCACAAACACCACAAGCAAGACGAAAACTTTTGGAGAGTAGGGAGGATTGTAATTTTCAGCCCTAGGGTTTCTCTTGGAAGCAAGTGTCTGAAAATTGTAGCCTTGGGGTCTTATTTATAGTGCAGGCTGCTAGGGTTTCAGTCTAAACCCTAATGGACAACTTAGCCACCAAGCAGCCCAAGGAACCTCCTGGAATAAGGCCCTTGGATGAAAATATGATGATCTTTCATTATAATTTCGTTCCCCCTTAGTCCATTAGGTTTCCCAGCCCAAAACTCAACTATCACACATTTGACAGTTTATGCCCCTTTATTTAATTAATCTCTTTTAGTCACCAAATTAATTCCTAATTAATTTATGACCAATACTAATTAAATAAATATGATTTATCTTTTAATATATTATTCTTATAATATATTAATAAACCATAATATCCTCCCTCTCTCTCTCTCCTCAAATTAGCTTGTCAAGTTGCTTTGGTGAAGGCAACCCAAAAGGACCATGCACAATTGGGTCAAGTACATACCAAATATAGTTACAGACTTAGACACTAATCCAACAGCCTCCCACTTGGAAAAGTCTAGTAACTATAATGACTTCAGGATCCGATCAGCAATCGTAGCTCTTATACACTTCTATCAACTCTGATCAAAACTCGTCTTTCAGATAAGGGATCGTACAATCCTTTGTTCTAGATATCATGCTGACAATACTTATTATCCATCATTTATTTCTCGATCTCTGATTTGTTTGACATAGAATTTAGTTGAACACATAAAATTCATCTTGACCGGGCCCAACACATAAGTCAAACCAAACCATCGATTGGCCAGATATCGCTCTTACCCTCTTAGGATAAAAGGAACAGAAAAACTTCGACTCATATGCTTTTATTACTCACTAGCTAAGTCACACACAACAATGCGTTTTATAACATCAAGTTACTGATGTGTTTTCACATTATCAATGTATAATCAACTAGCAAACAATAACCATATCTATAGGTTCAAAGATCATATGATATTATCATCTTGTGATCACTCGTTAAAAGTAGTGATACCAGCAAGCGCGGGTTTATTCCAATGCTCAAATCATATTGATAAGCACTCATGAACTTTATATCAAACCTTTGTTATGCCCAAAACCTTTCAGACAATCTACAAACAAATTCATGACAGTCTTCATTCCTATCTACTTTCAAAATATGAACGACTGTGGACTGTTCGAATAATCTTATTATTCAGGAAGTCAAAACATGCAAATTGAAACAATGGATAAATAACCAACATAAGATAGTAGCTTTACTCATAAATAACACAACTTTATTATTCATCAAATTTCAACTACAAATTATCTATTACACGTTTCTTATCTATCTAATCTAAACTTATATCGTCCTTCAGCCCAATGCTCCTAGCGTGCTGCAAGTGTTTAACCCTACTCAGTCCTTTCGTAAGGGGATCTACTGGGTTTTCTTCTGACGATACCCTCTTCACAATGAGGAGTCCCTCTTCTACCCGATGTCTAATAAAGTGGTATTTTCTGTCGATATGTTGAGATCTGCCATGATCTATTGGTTCCTTGGTTAAGGCAACCGCTCCTTCATTATCACATAAAATTTCCATTGACTCCTTTATGGATGGCATAACTCCAAGATCTCCAATGAATTTCTTCAACCATATAGCCTCCCTTGACGCTTCACTTACCGCAATGTACTCTGACTCACACGTTGAATCAGCTACGGTCTCCCGCTTGGAACTTTTCCAAGTTACCGCTCCTCCATTTAGGGTAGAGACCCAGCCTGACTGGGATCAGTAATTATCCCGATTCGTCTGAAAACTAGCTTCAATGTACCCTCATACCCTTAAGTCATCACACCCACAGAGGACTAGAAACCATTCCTTGGTTCTTCATAGGTACTTAAGAATAATCTTAACTGCATTCCAGTGAGCTCTACCAGGGTTCCCTTGATATCTGCTGACCATGCTCAAAGGGAAGACCACATCAGGGCGAGTACAAGTCATAGTGTACATGATAGAGCCGACTATGGAAGCGTAAGGTACTCAACTCATATCAACTATCTTTGCCTCTGTACTCGGGCTCTGAGTCTTACTCAACTTAGTATTGCTTTGGATTGGCAACTCCCCTTTCTTTGAATTTTCCATACTAAAACGCTTTAGTACCTTATCCAAGTATGTATCCTGACAGAGTCCTATCAGTCTCTTTTCCTTGTTTCTCATTATCCTTATTCCCAGAATATAAGCAGCCTCTCCGAGGTCCTTCATAGAGAAGCACTTCCCAAGCCAGGACTTGACCTCCTGTAAGGTTGGGACGTCGCTTCCTATGAGTAGTATGTCATCAAAATACAATACGAGGAAGCTTACTATACACCCACTGGCTTTGACATATACACATGGATCATCTTCGCTTCGCAGAAAACCAAACTCTTTGACCTTCTCGCCAAAACAAAGATTCCACCTGCGAGACGCTTGTTTCAATCCATAAATGGATTTCTCAAGCTTGCACACTCTATTGGGATGCTTCGCATCAACAAAACTCTCTGGCTGATTCATATACACATCCTCAGCTAACTTCCCATTAAGGAAAGCGGTTTTCACATCCATCTGCCAGATTTCATAATCATGAGACGCAACTATTGCAAGCATTACCCTAATAGACTTTATTTTAGCAACTGGTGAGAATGTCTCATCATAGTCAACTCCAAGAGTTTGAGTAAAGCCTTTCGCAACCAATCATGATTTATAAGTGTGCACTTTCCCATCCATGTCCGTCTTCTTCTTGAAGATCCACTTGCACCCGACTGTCTTACGACCCGGTACATTTTCAACCAAATTCCAAACTTGGTTTTCGTACATGGACTGAATCTCGCTGTCCATCGCCTCTTTCTATTTAGCAGACTCCGGGTCTGCCATGGCTTCATTGTAGCTGCTAGGTTCGTCCAAATTTATCAGTGTTTCATCACTAATAAACGTATACCCTTTAGCAGTAATGTGAAAACCATAAAACTGGGGTTGAACACTAACCCTACTGGAACGTCTAAGAGGTAAGGACTCGTCAATGGGCTCAACAGGAGTTTCCTCCTTGGGTTGAGTGCCAGTGTTAGAAGTTCCTTCATCGCTTTGATCTTGAATCTCTTCAAGATCAATTTGCCTCCCACTGTCCTCTTGACTTATCAGTTCCCTTTCTCGGAAAACTCCTATTCTAGCAACGAAGACATCATTGTCACACGGTCTATAGAAGAGATAGCCAAAAGACTTCTATGGATAGCCGATGAAATAACACTTCTCACTACGAGGTTCGAGCTTGTCGTGAGTCTCTCGTCTTACGAAAGCCTCGCAACCCCAAACCTTGATATGTGCCAACGAGGGAGCTTTCCCTCACATCTCATGAGGTGTCTTGGTAACCTTCTTGGTGGGAACTAAGTTAAGGATATAGGCGGCAGTTTCTAAGGCATACCCCCAGAAATTTATCGGCAATGAAGCTCGACTCATCATAGAATGACCCATGTCCAACAAGGTCCGATTACGTCTCTCAGCCACACCATTCAACTGTGGCGTTCTCGAAGGCGTCAATTGTGAAACAATTCCGCATTCCTTTAGATAGCCGTGAAACTCAAGACTTAGGTACTCTCCTCCTCTGTTTGACCAAAGCATCTTGATTTTCCTGCCCATCTGATTCTCCACTTCATTCTTAAACTCTTTGAACTTTTCAAAGGTTTCTGACTTATGTTTGATTAAGTAGATATATACATATCTGCTATAATCATCCGTAAAAGTCACGTAGAAGCAGAAAACATCCCTTGTGGTGGATCTAAAGGGCCCACACACATCGGTGTGTATGAGATCCAATAGACCCTCACCCATTTCACAAGTGCCAGTAAAGGGCGACTTGGTCATCTTCCCAAGTAAACAAGATTCACACACATCATCATCCCTAAGGTCGAATAACTCCAACACTCCATCTTTTTAGAGTTGGGCTATGCGTTATTTTGTTGACATGGCCAAGGCGACGATGCCACAAGCATGCTTTGTCTAGACTATTAGACGAATCAATATTCAACACATCAGTTCCTAAATTATCAACAACCAACATAGATTCATAAATCCCATCACAAGGTAATGCATTGAATTAAAAGACACCATTCAAATAAACATTAATAGAACCATTACTATTATCAAATGAGTATTTGAAACCTTGTATAAACAATCCATGAAATGAAATGATGTTTCTTGCCATATCCGACGAATAGCAACAATTATTTAAATCCAACCCTAACCCATTATTCAACACTAAAGAATAAACTCCGAATCTGGTAACAGGCGATGATCTTCTATTTCCCATAATCAAGTTTATCTTCCCAAGTTCCACCTCCCTACTTCTTCTTAGGCCCTGCAAATCAGAACAAATGTGGTAACCACATCCTGTGTCAAGAACCTGTGAAGTAGCAAGTGATGAGTTGTTAAATTTAATAGAATACATACCTGCAAAGGTGGGCTTTATCTTCCCATCCTTTATGTCTTACAGATACTTAGGGTAACTTTGTTTCCAGTGGCCCTTCTCGTGATAGTAGTAGCACTCTGCTTCTTTGGGGTCAAAAGAGGGTTTCACTGAACCAGCTTTGGTTCCACTAGAAGAGGAACCATCATGGGGCTTACCCTTTTGGTGGCTCTTACATGGAGCCTTCCTATTCTTACCCTTTCCTTGACCTATTGCCAACACGGGAGCAGCCATAGTAGAGGATGATACAACAGATTTGTCCTTGAGGTTGCTCTCAGCAGTCCTTAGGAGCCTTTGGAGTTTGCTCCAGGTGACCTATTCTTTATTCATATGGTAGGTTATCCTGAATTGGTTGTAGCACGAGGGCAAGGAGTGTAGAATGATTTCGATAGACAAATCTTCCCCAAAGTTAACATTTAACTTTCGAAGACGATCAACATACCTCTGCATCTTCTGCAAATGTGAGGTTAGGGACTCTCCACTCCCCATCTTAGTGGTGATCATGTTGGTGATGATCTCATAACGCTCTTACCTTGTGCTTTTGTGGTACCTCTCCAACAAATCTTGATGCATTTCAGATGGATACATGTCCTCATAGGACTTTTGGAGTTTAAGATTCATGGTGGCCAGCATAATGCAATGAACTTTCGTTGCATCACGCTCGTGTGCCTCAAAGACGGCCAACTCTTCGGGAGTAGCGACTTTAGGATTGATCTTTTCAAGCTTCTCATCGAGGAAATATTCTTTGTCCTCGTAACGAGCAATCATGCGAATGTATCTCATCCATTCATTGAAATTCGATCCATCAAATGTCACTTTTTGAAATAGGCTCATTAGCGAGAATAAACCAGGAGCAGTGTTGTTTGCGTTTGTGTTTGCATTAGACATCTGAAAATAGAAAGGAATAAAGTTTGATTAGAATTGAATCCCCAATTAAACACCCAAATGAGAAATTAGGGCTAGGATCCAACAACATTATTTACAACTTAGAAAGGGATGCCGTACTCTAAAAGTAAAAAATTGAAGGTAAGTGAATGACGATTCACTAATTTTCACCATGAAAAATGAAAAAGAGATTAAATTTTAAATGTATTTGAAAACTCGTAGATCTTTGGGATTCATTGAACTTTTCAATGGCAGGTATAAATCTCGATATGCACTTCAAATTTGCGATTGGGATGCCACACATGCTCCATTGATCTATGACAAACATCGAGCCACCCGTTGCCACCAATTTTAATCCCAAATTAGTGTGCCGGTTAACCACACATGCTCCACTAACGTTTGACAAGGGTAGAAAGTGTATCTCCATGGAATAACATCATTTTCACATTTTACCCTAAAGTAACTAAGTTAGGGAATTTGGAAAAACATGTTAGTTACTTTTCAATATTCATTATACTTATAATGAGGTATTAAGTGCCCTATCCTATCCGTTCGGCTAACGACCCTCCACCAATCAAGCAAGCGGTGGGTGTGAGTGTACACCCATTAAGCGCCATTTTATAGGCAGCAACCTTATACCCACCTTATAGACTGACTTCGTGAATGAGGCCTACTAGCGATAAGACTAGCTTATTCTTATATATATATATATATATATATATATATATATATATATATATATATATATATATATATATTAATCTTATAATAAAATAAAGTATAAGGTTGATTTTTAAACTTGTAAAAATATAAGGGTTGAAATTTAAAAACTTTTCAATAATTAAACTTTTAATCGTGGAATTTAAATTTCAAAACTTGAGGGAAAGTTTTGAACTTTTCAAAACATAAGGGATCAAATAACAAATAATATAAATCAAACAATTAATTTAGCGATTATCTATATTTGACCTAATTCAATTTCTTGCAAGATAAGTTACCCAATTAATTCAAATAAGCAATTTTAATCATATAAGGAATTTATTATCTAATCAATTGGTAATTATCTTGTGTTTTGGCAAGGATAATATTTCAAGAACAATAAAAATCGAATCTTATTAGTTAAAAACATATAAGGAATATATCCTTCAGCAAAACAACAAGAAAATCCGAAAATCCCTCTATCTGATGCTCCGACTCGCCGAGTCACTCACTGGACTTGACGAGTTGGGTTGACTCACCGAGTCCATGAAGTGACTCGCCGAGTCAGTTCGAACAGAGGGCCAGAAAACATTTTTCAGTAGATAATCAATCATAGCATCACATACAACAGAAACCAATCAAGTCTCTGATACCACTGATGAGTTTTATGCATAAGAACACTCCTATGTGCTCATACAAACCCTAATGCTTGGATCTAGGTTTCTCTATTGTACATGCAATGAATCCAAGACTTGCAAACCCTAATCTAGCATACATAATTTCGAAATTAGCTAATTACATCAGATCTAGATGTTTACCTCTTCAAATAGTGGCTTGAATCTTCTTCTATTGAGCTTAGAGTCACAATTGTAACTCCTCTAATGAGTCACAAACACCACAAGCAAGAAGGCATGTTTTGAAGAGGAGGGAGGATGCTAATTTTCGGCCCTAGGGTTTCTCTTGGAAGTAAGTGTCGGAAAATTGGAGCCTTGGGGTCTTATTTATAGTGCATGCTGCTAGGGTTTCAGTCTAAACCCTAATGGACAACTTAGCCACCAAGTAGCCCAAGGAACCTTCTGGAATAAGGCCCTTGGACGAAAATATGATGATCTTTAATCATAGTTTCGTTCCCCCTTAGTCCATTAGGTTTCCCAGCCCAAAACTCAACTATCACACATTTGACAGTTTATGCCCCTTTATCTAATTAATCTCTTTTAGTCACCAAATTAATTCATAATTAATTTATGACCAATACTAATTAAATAAATATGATTTCTCTTTTAATATATTATTCTTATAATATATTAATAAACCATAATATCCTCTCTCTCCTCAAATTACCTTGTCAAGTTGCTTTGGTGAAGGCAACCCAAATGGACCATGCATAACCGGGTCAAGTACATACCAAATATAGTTACGGACTTAGACACTAATCCAACACTAAATATATGAGAACTCCAAATGAAATAGTCCTAGAATTCGAAATTTTGTGCAAGTTTCAAGTGTTAGAACCATAATATACAAATGATGGATAAAACCAAAAACTAGTATGTTACAATAAATGAGTTACAAATTTTTATGACAAAAGCTCTAAAGATTTCTTAAAAATTTGCTTAAAACAAATTGTTGGACAAAATATTTGGAAGTGGTTAGAAAATGGAAATAATGATATTTTTGGGGGACCGTTTTCGACCATATAAATATAGAAGGACTATTTTGGATTATGGGATAAATTTGGGAAATCATTAGACATCTCAATTTTTTTAAAGGACCAAAAATGAAATTTTTGGATAAACAAGAGCCTTTTTAAATATTTTCTCAATTATAAGCCTAAAATGAGTATTTTAGAAGAAATGGGCCATTTTCAACAATTCACCAAGTTTTGGGCCATTTATGACACCTTTTGGCAAATATGGGTCTTATTTGATACTTTATAAAAAGAAGGGTTATCTTTGCCAATACCGATAATATTGGGTCATTTTTGATAATTATGATTCCAAGTGGATTATCCTCAATAAACGAAAACGATAGATCTAGTCAACGAGTATACCTATTGTTATTTATTTAATAAATAATGGATTTTCACGATTTGCTCAAAAACCTGTTAGTATTCTAGTCAGACAAATCTCCAATGTACATATATATATATATATATATATATATATATATATATATATATATATATATATTAGTGTACGCCTAAAGTCCTGTAAAGAGTTATAACTAGAGTCTCCTGGAGGGAGAGCGGGAATTTGTATATAGATCTATATAGTGTTGACACCCCGCACCTTCGTTGTTCGCTACAGCTAGACCGGCCAGTCTAGGGTGACAAATGTATTTAAACGAAACCAGGCGCCTGAGAAACGCCAAGACAAGCCTCCGTCATATTAGGTTGGTTATAGCGACTCACTTAGAATATAACATTGAATTGTTTAGAAATAAACATAAGATACACCTTTCGACTATAACAGTGATTGTTTAGATATTTTAAATGAAGCTTTGACCACACAAGTATTAGGGTTATAATACTACTATTTTACACATTCAGAAAATATAGGATTTTCTGGGGAAAACAGTTGTATACATTTTTTGAAAACGATGAACTAACACACACAAGCAACTATACATGATTGAAAACGAGGCCCACAACTATTTTGATGAGAAAATATTGGATATTCTGGTTTTTCCATCTAACATAGATTTTTATACAAAATGATTATGAACTCACCAACATATTTTATGTTGACGCTTTTCAAACGACTTGTACTCTCAGGAAGTCAATAAGCAGATTTGTGAGCCGCGGATGTTGAATTATTTTGATGTAGTTTGGAACTTACTCACCATTGTTTCTTTTGTGTAATTCAAAAACATAAACATGATGTAAAACAATGTAAGTTTGTTATATTGATGTATGATGTTTGGATTTGCTATGTTTCATTTATATTCAGTTGTTATGATACTGCACAAATAAAGTCACCTGCCTCCGGACGTTTCTGCCGTCTGGTCCGGGGGTGTGACAGAGAGACTCTTGAGACCCAACTACAGAGATTCATCACTCTTACAACTGAAATGAGCACTACTGGAATTTCTGTACCACGCTCGGAGATAAACAAGAAATTGTTGAACTCTTTTCCCAATTCATTGGATATGAATGTTTTTGTTATCAAGAAAACCAAAGATCTCAACAGACTCACTCTTGCTAAAACTATGGCTATCATTAAAGCTTGTGATCTGGATGACAAGCAGCAAGAGATAAACCATGTGAATTCCTACTCCATAGCAAATTTATGAATTTCATCAAGCAATGCCTTTTCATCATTCATTGCTCCACAAACTTAAGCCTTCACTGTTCCACAAACTTAAGATTTCACTGTTCCACAAATCCATGCTATTCCATCATCTATGCCTTATTATCATTCAGCCTCCTACTCAAATGCTCCTGCCACTGTCACAACTCCTAAGAAAACTGAAGAAAATCTAGCTCTAGCTTTTGGTCTCGTGAATTGTTACAATGCTTTCTTAGCTGGAGATTTGCCTCCTCAAATCTTATTTGCTGATCTTGACCAAATTCATCCAGAAGATGTAGAAGAAATGGATATCACCTGGCAAATTGCCATGGAAGTGTTCAGGGCTAAGCAATTTTCAAAGAAGACGAGGAGGAACAACTGGGGTATGAATGGAGACAAGAAAGTTGGGTTTAACAGGGGTAAACTTCAATGCTTCAACTATCACGAGCCAGTTCATTTTGCTCGTGAGTGCCCAAACCCAGATAGAAGAGAGAATCACGATAGGACAATGGTGCCAGTGATGAACAACATAAGAACTACATCTAATAGTAAAACTGCAAACTTGGCAGTTGTAGCTCAAACATTTATTAGGAGGACCAGATTCAAGCATTGAACATCTCAGGACCTAAAACTACAAATTTGGCACAGATAAGTGAGCTTCTAGATGAAAAAGATGAAGAGGATGCTGAAGCAGAAATGATGCAGCTTCAGTTTGCTTTCATGGTATCTACCACTCCATAGAAGAAAGAGGTCAGTGAAATTTCTTGTTCTAAAAAATGCATGGATACTATTAAATTTAATCGTGATCAAATTGATTTATTACGTAGAGAAAATGAGGACCTTAAGTATGAAGGGTATTCTCTTAGGAAAGGACAAAAATCTCTTAAAGAACAATTAGAGGCCAAAACAAAGGAATTTAGGAAACTTCAGGAAGAATATATTAACAAGTGTGAGAACTATAACTTTGTTAAGAAACAACTTACTCTAGGGTGAATGATACTAATGTCTCTACTTTATATGCAGATTCATCCTTAGTTCAAGGCAAGCAGGCAGCTGGAGAAAGTGTTTTCGATAATAATTTTAATTTGCACATTGAGTCTGTGAAAGATGTTTCTGATTTGAACAATATTGTTTCTGTTTCTGTTTTTTATACTTTGAAAAATGATGTTGTCGTTTCTGATGATTATGTTTTAAAACTGATAATTCTGTTGTATCTGATAAATGTGTTGGTGTGCTTGAGAAATCTAACTGTAACGAACCTGTCACTAGCAAATAGAAGCCACCTAAGCCAGTCACACAATACGAACCATGCATGTGCACTTGTGGGAAAAGTAAAGAATTAAGTAAGGACAATAAAACAGGAAAGAGGGATACCTTTTTATATAAAGAAACAGACATGTTTTAATTGTGGAATTCCTGGTCACATCGTGAGAAATTGTCCAAAGCATGCATATGTTCCTTATTATGCACAAGGTAGGAAGAATGAGTCACGAGGGAGATCTCTCAAAAGAAAGTCCTCAAGATCTCATTCAAGTGATGGTTATTGGAACATTAATAAGACATAAATTGGGATGAATTTGAAAAGAACAAACATGTTTTGCACAAAAATTCAACAGGCACTTTTACGAAACCGAAATTGGCTAAGCCAAGATCAGTTTCGTCAAATTCATCGTCTAGATCTTCATCTAGTTATAGATGGATCCCAAAACGTTCAAAATCAAAGAAAAACTTTTCAAAATCCCTTGTAAATTTTTCAAAACCTAATTACAAATGGGTGCCCAAAAATTCATCAGTACTATCACCTCAGAGTCCGTTGCATGCATCTGGTAATCAATCTGATCTTAAAAATCAAAAAGCTAATTTTGTTAATAAAACAGGTAAACCCAGTGTTTCTATGGTATGGGTTCCAAAATCTAACTAATTCCGCGCATCATGCATGAACAACTATGGATGAATATTGTCAGTCCTTGGGATTTTGATAGCGGCTGTTCCAGGCACATGATAGGAGACATTTCCCAACTACACGACATTTAAAATTTCAATGGGGGTTATGTTTCCTTTGAGGGAGGAGAAGGTGGAAAGATCACTCAGAAGGGTATTGTGACGAATGGTGTGCTTTTCTTTGAGAATGTGAACTATTCTCCCGAGCTGAAACATAGTCTGTTGAGTTTATTTCAGATTTGTGATAAAGGATATTCAACTCATTTTACGCACAAAGAGTGTCTCCTTTTGAAGCCCGAAATTATTATTCCTAAAGAATGGATTTTGGTTAGTTCGAAAAGGGAAGGGAATGCCTATGTCATCGACATGGATCATAACATTCCCGACCAAGTCACCTGTCTTTTCTCAAAAGTTTCTGAACGCAATGCCATGCTTTGGCATCGTCACATCGGCCACGCAAATGTGAAGAACCTCAACTGTCTTGCTAAAAAGGAGATTATGCGTGGTCTTCCAATCAAAGACTTCATAACTTTTGAGAAGTGTTTTGCTTGGGCTCAAGGAAAACATCATCGCAAGACACATAAGCCAAAGTTGGTCAACTCAATCAGCAAGGTTCTTCAGTTATTGCATATGGATTTATTCGGTCAGATCAACATTCTCAGTATAAATAAGAATTCTTATTGCTTGGTTGTGATTGATGATTACACTCGGTTTACATGGGTTTTCTTCTTGTCCAACAAGATTGGGATTGCTGACCTGATCAAGAAATTCATTGTGATGACTGAGAATCAAACCAATGAAAGGGTCAAAGCACTTCAAACTGACAATGACACAGAATTAAAAAATGTTGTTCTTGGCCACTTTTGTGCTGAGAAGGGTATCTTGTGTTAGTACAACGCTGTTCGGACACCACAACAAAACGGTGTTGCGGAATGGCAAAAATCGTACTATGATGGACGATGTAAGGACCATGCTTTGTGATTCCAAGTTACCGGTCTTTTTCTAGGCTGAAGCCATCAATACGGCATGCTATGTTCAGAACCGTGTTCTGATCAACAAATCTCTGATAAAGAACCCGTACGAGATTCTATACAATCAAAAGCCATCGGTTGCTCACTTCAGAATATTTGATTGTCCTTGCACCCTTCTTCACCTTGAATCCACCCCCAAGTTCAACTCAAAGGCTGACGTGTAACACCCTGATCCTCAGGTACTAATAATAATTTTGCCTTTGTTTGAACTTTGAAGGACGTACTCGACGAGTTGGCTTCCCTACTCCTCGATTAGTAGCGGGTTATTCCGATTACTTTACTGACCTACTCGCCGAGTCCAGGGTGGAACTCGACGAGTAGATGCTGGTAGATGAAACCCTAAATTCAGGGCCATGCGGCCTATTTAAAGGGGTCATTAGCCGCCCCCAACTTTCCCTTTACAACTCCTCATCTTCCAAACTCTGATTTGTGTGTGTGTGTGATCTTTGGTGAGTTTAAGCTTGAAGGAAGGACTTGGTGAAGGGAACACTTGAGGAAGCAAGCTAGAGGAAGAAAAGAACTAGTGGGGGATTCAAGATCCACTCTTGTGAAGCACTCCCTGAAGGTATTAGGCTATTCCTTGGCTCATTTCCACCTAAAACCCTCTTTTGCATGGATTCTAAGAAAGGGCTTTTGTGCTTAAGCCAAGATCTAAAGTTGTAACTTCAGATCTGGACTCCTTTTGGACGTTAGATGCATAAAGTTATCAGTTGTGCCTAGTATGAGCCTCCCCTCAAGTGTGTGACTCCATTCCAAGCTTAGAATTGCTATTTTAGAGCTTAAAAGCCTTGCATGCACGTAAAGTTTGCAACTTTATGTGAAAGGCATGCCTTAGAAGCCGAGATCTGTAATATGGAGGCTTTGCATGGCTCAAATGAGTCTGTATGACCTCAGATCTGTAAGGACTCGGCGAGTCGCAAGAGGGGACTCGGCGAGTCATATGAAGATTAGCATGAACTCGATGAGTTGGATGAACAACTCGGCGAATTCGATGAATTTCGCTTTAGACTCGACGAGTTGGATGAACAAATCGGCGAGCCGGATGAAGTTTGCCGTAAACTCGACGAGTTGAAGCAACAACTCGGCGAGTAGACTATATCTCGGGAAACTCGGCGAGTAGACTATATCTCGGGAAACTCGGCGAGTCACTAGTTGTACTCGGCGAGTTAGGGTCAACATGGGCGGTTGACTTGAACTTATCTAAAGTTGACTAGGGTGGACTTTGGGGGTAATGTATGGTTATTGAATGTCGCTTATAGGCAGTTGAGTTGGAGCTGCTCGTGGGGTATTTTGGTCGCAAAGTGTCAGTTCAACATTCATGTCACGTGAGTCTCCTCACCATACCTATGGGTCTAAGGCACCAAGGCCGGCCCATTATGTGATTATCATAAATGTGTTAGACGTTCTGTGTTTTGCTATGGTATGTGATTGCATGCTATATGAAGAACCCGGGGGGAGCCCGTGGCATTGGATGTAAGACCATGTGGGGTACCCATGACAATCATATGTTAAGACCATGTGGGGTAGCCCATGACATTGGATGTAAGACCATGTGGGGGAGCCCATGGCAGTCCTAGGTAAAGACCATGTGGGGTAGCCCATGGCACTGTTACAAGTTTATGTATGAATGGATTACGTGATATGTGTGGAACTTTATAGCTTACATGGTATCTAATATGTGTGTAGCTTTTATAGCTAGCAAGATATGTGATATGTGGATTGTGTGTGTGGTATGCTCTGGGAAACTCACTAAGTATTTCGCTTACAGGTTGTTGATTGTTTCAGGTACTTCGGAGCCTAAGGGCAAGGGCAAGGGCAAGGCGTGATGACATGGCGTGTACTCTACCTCTCTTTGGATGTCTGGGACTCTCTGTTGTTCTCAAAAAGGACAACAATGATGTATTAATTGTGATTTGGAAACAAATGTTCTGGAAATCTATGGAATATGTAATTGGCCCAATTAATTAAAACAAAAAAAAATTTCTTTGTAAAAAGTTGGGTCGTTACAAATTGGTATCAGAGCCTTGGTTTGAGAGATTCAGACACATCCTCGGGTGTGTCAGGACTCAAACTGAGGAGGTGGTAAAATGTTTTCAAAAGTAACTTAAGAAGGATTTTAAGCCCAAAAGAGGAGAGTGCAATGCGCGTGATCAGCCGAGCCAAGTAAGTAGTTCCCAATTTAATTAGCCATGTTATACTGATAATGAGCTCTGTCGATTATATGAAATTGCTAAGTGTATGTTCAAAAATTATATACTGTTAGGAGTTGATAGCCTCAGAATGGGTGATTTAGCCTTATTTCCTTTTCCTTGTTTGGATGTGGTCTTAGGGTAGAATCTCTTATTCCAAATTCTATTTGATCCTTTCTATGTATAATCTGCATGCCTTATAGCAACCTGCAGTGATTGGTATGATTGTTTTGAGTAGAACAATCATAGGGTGTCTAGGGATTGATTCATGCGAGGGCTGTGAGTCATGGTTTTGCGGATGTGATAGATTTGGAAGTACTAGGTAAAGAAACGGGGTAAGGTATGGGTAGGTGTGGAGGGTAGTATTGGGCCCATACTATTGGAAGCACAGGACCTGTACCCAAAACCATGTTCTACCTGGGAATTCCAAAGGAGTTCGGTATGGAAGTAATCTCATTATGGGTATCTTGATCTTTATGTTTTGTGTTATGTCATTTCAGCATGGTGGTTACGCGATTTGGAGCAGGGGGATCAGGATCGGGATCGGGATCGGGATCCGGGGTTGGGTCAGGCGGCCCTACTGATGGTATTGATGAGAGGCTGTGTGAGTTGATTGCAGCTGAGGTTACGAGGGGCATCCTTGCCGCTACCCTAGTCATCTTTGGGACGGTCAAGAGGGCATGATGGAGATCATGGAGGAGAGACTTAGAGCATTCAGGGCCGATATTTCTGCGGGCCAGGGTGGAGCCCGAACCCCCTCGTTTAGGGAGTTCAAGGCATGTGGAGCTCCGAAATTTTATGGGGTCAGGGATCCCATTGTGAGTAGACGCCGGGTTGCGGACATTGAGAATGCTTAGCGCACGAGTTCTTGCCCAAGGAGGCGAAGGTTGGATTTGCTTCCTGTATGCTGAGCGACAGGGCCTGAGATTAGTGGGGCGAGGTTACTAGTCAGGTAGGAGCAGTCGGTGTGGCTGGTATGTCGTGGGCTGAGTTTGTTCAACGTTACGATCGGGAGTTTGCACCGTGTATTGAGGTGCAACGAATGGTGAGGGAGTTTCATGATTTACAGCAGACCACTGAGACTGTGGCGGAGATCACCGCCAAGTTTCGAGAGCGAGCCTTACTGATTCCTCAGAATGCGATAGATGAGGACATGAGGAGGACCCAATATCACTCTATGCTGAGGGAGGACATTCGGGAATTTGTGAGCTTCACAGGGTGCAAAACCTTAAATGAAATGGTCAAGAAGGCCCGTGAGAGGGATATGGAGTTGGAGACCCGCACGAAGCGGAAGATCGAGCAGGTACATGCAGTGGGGGCTCAGGCTAAGAAGCCTAAGACCTCTGATTCTTCGAGTAAGGTCCAGCAGGGCCGGGGCCGGTGTGCCAAGTGTGGGAGATTTCATAGTGGGGCTTGTCGGATAGCCGGGATGTTAGGATGTTATTCCTGTGGCCAACAGGGCCACTTGAGTAAGGATTGCTCCAAGAAGGGCTTGATATGTTTTCACTGCAATCAGATATGCCATAAAAATGCTGATTGTCTGAGGTTGTAGGGAGGGGGAGGAGGATCTGTGGCGGCGCCCGCGCCCACCACTATGAGGATTACTGATGGCCGCCCTAAGGTGAAAGCTCCAGCGGTGAAGAGCCGCGTGTTCTAGCTGACTACCGAATAGGCTCGGGCAGCACCAGACGTCGTGGCTGGTATGTGTTCATTAATCTCTGTCCCTTTTATGCTGAATATTTATATGTAAGTTTTTATGTTTGTATAGGGACCTTTCTGGTCAATGGTATGTCGGCCCATGTCTTGTTCGATTCAGGAGCTACCCGATCTTTTGTGTCTCTTGCGCTTAGCAAGGAGTTCCGAGATGCATCGAGGACTCTAGATACCCCGCTCGAGGTGGAGATTGCAGATGATCGCATTGTGAGTGCTGCGAGGGTGTGTCAGGATTGTGTCCTGAATGTGCATGGCGAAAGGTTTCCTGTTGATTTGGTCCCCATACCATTGCGAGGGTTGAAGGTGATTATTGGGATGGACTGGCTGGGGGGCAATGGGGCCATGATCGATTGTAAGCGGCAGTTAGTCCGGTTTGAACCCCAAGGGGGGGGAGAACTGTTTATCCATGGCGAGAGGGCCTCGCAGGGCCCGACCCTCTGTTTGGCTGCAAGGGTGAGGAGTTTTTTGCAGCAGGGTTGCATGGGATTTTTGGCTTATGTTTCAGATACGCGGCTGGAGGCAGTGACGGATATCAATAATGTACCACTGGTGCGGGAATTTCAGGTCGTTTTCTCCGAAGAGTTACCCGAAATGCCTCCGGAAAGACAAGTGGAGTTTCGAATCGATTTGGTATCGAGTGCCGCCCCGATAGCAATGGCACCATATCGGTTGGCGCCACCCGAGATGTAGGAATTGTCTGCACAGCTCCAAGAGCTACTAGATTGAGGGTTCATCCGTCCGAGTAGTTCTTCGTGGGGAGCTACGATCCTTTTTGTGAAAAAGAAGGACGGGTCGCACATGATGTGCATCGATTATAGAGAGCTGAATAAGCTGACGGTGAAGAACTGCTATCCCTTGCCTAGGATTGACGATTGGTTTGATCAGCTTCAGGGGCATCGTGGTTCTCTAAGATTGATCTTTGGTCAAGGTATCATCAAATGAGGATTCGGGATGAGGATATACTGAAGACAGCTTTCAGGACTCGTTATGGGCATTATGAGTTCGTGGTGATGCCATTTGGACTCACCAATGCTCCGACCGCGTTCATGGATCTCATGAACCGAGTGTGCAGGCCGATGCTGGATCAGTCGGTGATTGTTTTTATTGATGATATCCTGGTCTACTCTAAGACCAGGGAACAGCATGAGCGGCATTTGAGAGAGGTGATGGAGACCTTGAGGACGGAGAAGCTGTATGCGAAGTTCTCCAAGTGTGAATTTTGGTTGCGGGAAGTACAGTTTTTGGGTCATGTCATCAATTAAGAGGGTATTTCGGTTGATCCAACGAAGGTGGAAGCTGTGATGCGATGGGAAGTACCGAGGAATGTCCCCGAGATTCGTAGCTTCTTGGGCTTAGCGGGTTATTACCGGAGATTTATCCAGGATTTCTCCAAGACTGCTATGCCATTGACCCGTTTGACCAAGAAGAATGTGGTGTTTCGATGGGGTGAGGACCAGCGGAGGGCTTTTGAGACCCTGAGACGGAGATTATGCGTGGCTCCAATCCTAGTACTGCCCGAGGGATTGGATGATTTCGTGGTATATTGTGATGAATCGATTTCAGGGTTGGGTGCAGTACTGATGCAGAGGGGACACGTGATTGCATATGCCTCGAGGCGGTTGAAGCCCCACGAGGCAAATTACCCCACGCATGATCTCGAATTGGAGGCAGTGGTGTTTGCCCTCAAAATTTGGAGACATTATTTGTATGGGGTGAAATTCGTTGTGTATACCGATCACAAGAGTTTGAAGTATTTGATGGACCAGCAGAACCTGAATATTCAACAGAGGAGATGGTTGGACGTGCTGAAGGACTATGACTGCGAGATTCTATACCATCCGGGGAAGGCCAATGTAGTGGCTGATGCATTGAGTCGTAAGGTGACGGGGTCGCTGTTGGATTAGTGTCTAAGTCCATAACTATTTCGGTATGTACTTGACCCGATTATGAGCATGGTCCTTTTGGGTTGCCTTCACACTGGTGACTAGACAAGATGATTGTTGAGGAGAGAGGCTGGTTTATTGTTAAGAATAATAAATTAGGGTATAAATATATTTTGTTAATATATTATATGAATAATATATTAATTTGGAATCATATTATTAATTATTATTTAATCAGAAATTAATTTAGAATTAATTTTGGGATTAAATGAACTGACTGAAAGTGCAGGGGCTATTTTGTAATTATTCAATAGTTGAGGCTTTGGGCCATTGGATCACCTTTATTAAGGCTTGAGCGAAAATCCAAGAAGGATCTAGGAGTTTTCGTCCAAGGGCTTAAGGAAAGGATTCCATGGACTTGCATAGGCCCTAAGCTAAGGGATTAGGGTTTACACCTTGAAACCCTAGTTAGCCTTAAGTATAAATAGCACCCTAAGGCACTAAGATTTCGTCCAAGCTTTGGGAAACCCTAAAAGGGACGAATTCTAGGGCAAGATACCCTTCTCTCCTCTCTCCCATATTCATCCTTTCACCTAGTGTGTTTGTGAGCCATTAGAGGTACTACACTTGTGGTACTTGCTTTCAAAGCTAAGGAGATTCAAGGAACTAGTTGTTATTACTATATAACAAAAAAAGGTATGTATTCTATTCTTTTATGTGGATTTTGAAAATAGTACTAGCATGTCAGGTTTCTTTTTGTGTTCATAAAGTTGTAAAACTAATAGTGAAAACATAGATCCAACTCTAAGGTTGCATGCACACATAGGATTGTTTGTATAAAACCCATCAGTGGTATCAGAGCCATTGGGTTTTGTTTTCAATTAGCTTTATTCAAATGTATGAACTTGACATATTAGGGTTTATGGCCAATAAACCCTAGGAGGCATGAATTTTCAAAAAAAAAAAAAAATTACGGTTCTTGAACCCTCATTTTCGAAATTTGATTAGGGTTTCCCAAACCCTTTCCTTAGCCTCCAAGATTTCGAAATCTAGGGTTATCCAACCCTTGGATTTCGAAAGTGCCTCCTTCCCTAAGATTAGATCCTAAATTTTAGGGATTTGGATAATGCCATATCTTGTAATTATCCTTTAAATGTTTAAATTTGGTAATTAAAGATTTTGATTTATCCCATCCCATAATATTGAATTCTAGGGATTTAAGGGATTAGATTAAATTAGTTGTTTAATTTAAAAGATATCCTTACCAAAACAAAAGATAATTGTCAAATTAATTAGATAATCATTTCCTTATGTGATAAACTTGAATTATTTGATAGATTATCTTGCAAGAAATTGAATTAGGTCATATTTAGATAATTACTAATTAATTGGTTAATTATTATTATTTGTAATTTGATCTAGAATGTTCTTGCTTATGTTTTAAAAAGTTTCAAAACTTGCCCTCAAGTTTTGGAATTTAAATTGTTTGATTAAAATGTTTAATTTTGAAAGTCTAAATTCTAAAACCCGTAGTTTTGAAAAGTTCAAATTACACCCTTATGGTTCTGTTAAGTTAATTAAAAGTATAATTAAAAGAGAGTTAGTAAATCCATAATCATATGGTTTATATTTAATCAAATTAAAAGTGTAATTTATTAAATTAAACCACCTAGTATTTTAAAAGTGTAAAATACACCTTATACTATATATAACATTAAAAGTCTAATATCATATATGTATAACTTAAACTGCTAGTCTTACCGTTAGTAGGCCTCATTCATGAAGCCGATCTATAAGGGGGGGGGGGGTATAAGGTTATGGCCTATAAAATGGCCGTTTAATGGGTGTCCACTCTCACCCACCGCTTCCTTGATTGGTGGAGGGTTGTTAGACGAACGGGTAGGATAGGGCAAACCCTCTCCTCATTAAAAGTATAAGGAATTATAAAGTAACTAAATGTTTACCAAATTTTCAATCTTAGTTACTTTAGGAAAAAGTGAATTGATGCAATTCCATGAAATTACACTTTGTACCCTTGCTAAGACGTTAGTGGAGCGTGTGTGGTTAACCGGCACACTAATTGAGTTCTAAGCAAAGGTGGAAAAGGGTGACTCGATGTTTGTCATAGTTCGGTGGAGCGTGTGTGGTTAACCAGCACACCGAATAGGCGACTGTAACATTGGGGGCAACATGTATATTTGCATGGTTATTCACACCTTGTTTTGTGATCCTCGGCATCCCGGTCACAAATCGAGGGGCATATCGAGATTTAAACATGCCATTGAAAAGTTCAATGAATCTCAAAAGATCTAGGAGTTTTCAATACATTTGAAACTTAAATTTCCTTTTCGTTTTTCATGGTGGAAATTGGTAAATCGTCATTTACCTACCTTCAAATATTCTGCAACTAGATTACGACATCCCTCTTTTAGGTTGTAGAATATTGGATCCTAGCTTGATGTTTCATTTGGGTGTTACATCAAGAATTCTAATCAAATTAACTTGAATTTTCTCCCGTTTTGTAGATGTCTAGTTATGACAATCATTGTCTTCCCAAATCCCATGGAACAAGATTTCCAAATGAAGATGATGTTCCACGATATGATCGAGGAACAAGAGATCATGCTTCACTTCCTCCACCTCCTCCAATTGTTCTCCTTAACCCACAAGTTCGAAGGCTTGAAAAGTTCAAGCTCACTCAAGCCCCTTTTGACAAGTAAACACGAAGATGGGAAACCTGTGTGTACACACGTCTTAGAGATGAAGTCACACATTGATAGGTTAAGGATGTTGGGTGTCGAGATATCAGGTGAGTTGGCTGTTGATTGGGTTCGTCAGTCACTTCCTGAATCATATAGTGAGTTCGTTAGAGAGTACTGTATGATGGATCACGACGTGACCCTCATGGATCTCACCTATTTGCTTATAGCTGCTGAATCAACAATGATTTGGCGTGCTGGTCAAGCAAATTTGTTTGGTGAGTCAAACTCCCAAACTGCAATGAACATTGGCAACATCAGAAGTCTAGAAAGAACTAAGTCCGATGTGCTGTGCCAAAGGAATCCATTTGCTTTTATTGCCAAGAGAAGGGGCATTGAAGACGAAGCTGCCCTATTTACCTGAGAGATCTAAGAGATGGGAGAGTCAAGACGTATGAATCTACTTCAGGTAAAATCCATTAACTAACTCTTTTAAGTTCCTATTCTAAGATTCTTAATACATGATGTGATAAGATTACATTTTGATGTTTTATAGGATCGAAGAAAAGAGAGGAAGCTTAAGGGAAGAAGTAAGCTGAATCTAATCGTGAAGAAATGTATTTCGATCGCATTCCTTGAAGATTAGATTCTTGAGCTACTATTTGGAGTTAGAATAGATTGCTAAGAAATATGTATTAACATAGTTTTCAATTGAATTGCATTGTAAGGACAAATTTTTCTACAATAAAATAAATTTTGATTTTATATTATTTATTTATCCTTGAAATGGCGTGTATGAGAAATTGATGTTTGAAGGTTTCTATTATTAGCAATGATGGATTTGATTCTTAATTAGGTTATTTGTGGAAATGTTGAGAATTTACCAAATAAGGAGAGTTTCTCATCGCCCAAGTTTCAATTGGACAGAAACTTGGAATCATACAACTTGGTTGCGTGATGAATGAGAGACTCCATATTTTGGAAATTAGACTAATTCTTTGACAAAGTGTCAAGTGAAGGACTAGGAGATCAAGCACACTAGGTTGTGTGTTGATCAAGTCCACCACAAGAGTGACAAAGATATTCGTCATGATTTACTAAAGTTTAGTAAATATGATTATACTTATAAGATTAAGTGTAATTATGAGTTGATTGAAAGAGTTTCAATGAATAACAGAACGAATAAGAAGAATCAAGAAGGCAAAAAGATAAAAGTTTCTCCATTCTAAGATGAAGGGAGAGTATCTTTTATTGTGCTTTATGATAAGTCTTAATGATTAAGAACCATATCTCAGTTGATCCTCTAAGTGAGTCTTAGTGCATTTGTATGTCTAAGAAGAGGAATCGAGAATTGTGGAAATGGTTAAAATCAAGAAGTCAATCATACTTCGTCCCAATATCAAGTCTTAGAGTTATACTCGAAAATTGTGAATTGAGTGACAAATCTTAAGAAGGTTTATAACACTCAACAAATGTGGAATTTGGAAAAGTTTTCTTATTCTTGCACATTTGAAATTGGTAAGTTGTGCTGTCTTGGATAAGACAAAAACCAACTAGGACCAATTATGTGAAGTGTTTTGTCTTGGTAAGAACTACACTAACTCTTGAATATTTTTTTTGTCTAGGAAAGTTTCCTGACAAGAGAATCATGTATGTCAAGAGGTCAGTGGGAGTTTTAATGATCTTGAAAAAGGTTTCAAGAACTAATCAAGAATAAACCTTATCGATCATCACTAACACACGACTTGAGGTTTATAACCTATCGTGTTGACATTATTTTGTTTATGTGCCATTCCAATTGAGTTAATTAATGTGACATCCCCAAAATCTCGGCCAGAAAAGACCGGTTTCATTTATGCTTTTTAAAATAATTTCAGAGTAAATCCTTTTGATTTAAAAGAGTTGCGGAATTTGTTCCCAAAACAAAATATGATAAAATAATATTTATCAAGGCATTTCATCAAGAGATGCATTTTCATTATATAATCAAAACTCGGGATGTCATGTTCCGATACAGACCATAAAGCATAAACGATAACATTACAAGTCATTCAACAAATATATACATATACAGACTTGTAAGCAAAACAACTCGATGATTCATCCATCTTATGCCCTTGCGCCACTTCCTGTAAAACAAATAAAACTGAGTGGGTCAGACTTGGGAGCCTGGTGAGCATATAGGGTTTTCAACCCATAATAAATAATTATATTTAATTTCACCAACCAACAATATCCCGATTACCCATTTCCGTTATCCTCACTTTACGTCCCTAAAACAACATCTATCTCAAGGGACCTAATCTAGGATTTTCATCGGGACGGACATTACTGTTAAGGGGTTTCCTCAACAATAGATATCCTAAAGGAAACCATGAGGGGGATAGAGTACACCGGTGAACACATCGTTCACAACACCTACAGGTTATGAACCTGCTAGCGTTCCACAGGACTGTCTAGAAGGAGTCTGTGGTCGTTATCCATACTCTGCTGAATAACTAGATCAACAACAACAACATCGAGGCCTCTCATCTGTTTATCACACACAACCTATCTACCCATGTTCTACCCAACATATTAGTAGATAAAAATATATATCTTTATACATAGTTTAAAACCTGTATAGCATTTTTCATTCAATACATATTCCATATAACAGATGAGGCACACCCACATAACACGTATTTCATAGAAAGTAAATCAGATCTATGAGATAGAAGAGAGTGAATATACATTCACACACATAACAACAAAATTATACACATAACACGTATTTCGTATAAAATACTTCATACTTATGCGTTAGAAAAAAGTAACTACACACTCACTTGATCAGAAGATGATCAGACAGCACTACGACTTGCAGAAGTAGTATTCTTCGGTAGATCTGGAAGATCTTCACAAAAACCGGGCTCCTCACGGGTAGAGCTTCGGCTCAGGAATAACGCTCTTCGGGATCCTCGGGGCTTCGGATCTTGCTTCGGGGCTCAGGAATATTATCGGGGCTTCGGGGTATAAACGGAACGCTAAACGATGCAAAATGGGAGAGAGAGAAGAGAAAAATGGCAAAAGAACTTGGCAGCCTCGCATGCCCTTTTATAGGAGGCTGGAGCCTCGCAGTACGCTGGGCGTACAGGCGTACGCGGGGCGTACTCCTTCGAAGTCGTCATTGCTTACGTATCCCAAGAACTCGAATGTTGGGCTTCGTCACGCTTCGCTGTATGCTGGGCGTACTTTCGACGAGTCCGCTGACTCCCCTTCGGATAATACCAACATTTAGAATTAAAATTAATTATTAAATATTTAATAAACTTCGGAAATTCATATCTTCTTCATACGAACTCCGTTTTTGACGTTCTCTATATCCACGCGTAGGTGAGACTACGCTCTACAACTTTCGTTTAGACTCCATCGGCTAATTTTGAATTTATTTTTTATTATTTATTTTTAGTAGGCCGGGACAGGAAAACTTCATTATAAATTCATAACTTCTTCGTCCGACGTCCGTTCTCGCCTAACTTTTCATCGTTTCACTAATGTCACACCCCCAGACCAAGGATGGCGGAAACGTCCGAGGGTGGAGGACTTCATGTGTAGTATCATAACAACAATGGCAATAGTGATGAAAGTAAACACAACCAACATATATATAATTGAAAGAGTTACATCATTGTATGAATTACATGTTTCAAAATCAATTACAATATGTTGACAAAATATGATAAGTTTGACGCCTCAACGTCCCATCCTCAAAAGTACTTTGTTACCTGTTTAGCGATTTCCTGAGAATACAAGTAGTTTGAAAAAGTGTCAACACAATGGTTGGTGAGTTCATAAGTTTTTGTATATAATTATGAAAAGCTTGTCATGTAATTGTATAGTTGTTCCAAAAAAATCCGATATTTTCCTTACAAAAGTTATGTAGTCCTAAATACCAGGACCGAGAATGAACAAATATTTGTCATACTTAAAAATATAAAGGTGGTTTTAAATTGGCATAAAACCCTTTCTGATGTGAGAAAAATTCCGTAATGAATGATGTGTAGTCTTAAATACCAAGACCAAAAGTATACAATAAAGTATGTAATTGTTGACGTAAAAAGTGATTTTAAATCGACATAAAACCCCTTTTTGATATGAAGGCGTATAAGTATTTTTCCATACTTAAAGTAATTTCAGTGAGCTAAATAGACATAACTCGCTAATTTAAAGTTAGAACCCGTAAATCTTATGATTGTTAATACCAGATGTGAGTTATTATAACCATACTAGACATAGACGGCCTCGTAATGCGACGTTCTTCAGGCATCGCCGTTAAATGACACTTGTCACCACAGACCTGCCGGTCTAGCTGTTGCAAGCAGCTCTGGTGTGGGTTTGTCAAACCCAATATAGATCTATACACAACTATCACGTTCTCCCTACAAGAGACTCTGGTTACAATTTACAGGACTTTTTGACTTTGTTGCTTTGGAAGTAACCCGAAGGGAATGACTCACAAATTTATTCATTAACAGATTTACGTGAACTAAACGGAAAATCTTTGGTAAATAAGTTTGAGAAGTAAATGATACATAAACTATACCTATTATAGTTTATCCAAAACGTTTGTAATGTATAAGAATTCTTTTATGAATGCTTTAATGCTATGAATCCATAAACTATGTTCATTATAGCTTAATATACGTGTTCTAAATGAATGAATAATCTTATCATGAATGACTATATTTCAGTTTATGATGATAAACTAACATGGAAACACATTCAATATTTGGAACTTATCGTTATACAGATTCGGTTACTGAGATAACGAGTTCTGTTATCCTTGACTTCTAAGTTCTTATCCATTCCCCTTAATGCCTCACCTGCCACATTCTCTGGTTTCAAGGCTTCTAGTTGAGCTTCCCTGATTTGCGTGGCCAGGTGGGAATGGATGGTCATGGTTAAGGATCTTACTCAGCGGCCCGAATATTCCTTCCTGCTTAGGGCATCAGCCACTACATTGGCCTTGCCCGGGTGGTAGCGAATTTCGCACTCGTAGTCGTTTAGCAGTTCAACCCATCTCCGTTGCCACATGTTGAGCTCTTTCTGATTGAGGATATGCTGAAGACTTTTGTGATCGGTGAAGATGGTGCATTTTGTGCCGTAGAGGTAGTGTCTCCAGATCTTTAAGGCGAACACTACCGCCCCCAGTTCAAGGTCATGGGTAGTGTAATTAACTTCGTGTGCTTTAAGTTGTCTTGATGCGTAGGCAATGACTTTCCCTCTCTGCATGAGCACGCATCCGAGGCCTTGATTTGAAGCATCACAATATACCACGAAGTCATCAGTTCCTTCTGGAAGAGACAAAACTGGTGCGCTGCATAGGGCTTGTTTTAATGTCTGGAAAGCGGCTTCTTGTTTATCTCCCCACTTAAATACCACACCTTTTTGAGTCAGGGTGGTGAGTGGTTTGGCGATCTTCGAGAAGTTTTGTATGAATCTTCGGTAGTAGCCGGCGAGCCCTAAAAATTGTCGAATTTCCGTCGGCGTTGTAGGTGCTGACCAATTTTTGATAGCTTTGATTTTAGCGGGATCCACGTGTATCCCCTTCTCGCTAACCACATGGCCAAGAAAATTCACTTCTCTAATCCAGAATTCGCATTTAGAGAATTTGGCGTAAAGCTTCTCAGCCCTTAGTTTTTCCAAGATTAGCCGGAGATGTTGACGGTGCTCTTCCTCGCTTCGGGAGTAGATTAAAATATCGTCGATGAACACAATCACGAATTTGTCTAAGTAGGGTCGACACACTCGATTCATCAGGTCCATAAATACTGCCGGTGCGTTCGTTAATCCGAAGGGCATTACCACAAACTCATAGTGCCCGTAGCGAGTTCTGAACGCAGTCTTGGGAATATCCTCTTCTTGGACTCGTAGTTGATGATAACCCGACCTCAGGTCGATTTTTGAAAAGTAGCTTGCTCCTTGGAGTTGGTCGAAGAGGTCATCGATTCGGGGTAAGGGATATCGGTTCTTGATAGTGAGTTTGTTTAGCTCCCGGTAGTCTATGCACATGCGAAAAGATCCATCCTTCTTCTTTACAAACAGGACCGGTGCTCCCCAGGGTGAGAAGCTCGGCCTGATAAATCCTTTGCTCAACAGTTCATTTAACTGGCTGGAAAGTTCTTGCATTTCTGCCGGTGCTAAGCGGTATGGAGCCTTGGCGACGGGGGTAGCTCCTGGGATTAAGTCGATCCGGAATTCGACTTGTCGTGCGAAGGGTACACCTGGAAGATCTTCGGGGAATACATCGGGATAGTTGCACACCTCGGGAATGTCGTTGATATCCTTCACCTCTTGTTTCGTATCTACTACGTGGGCTAGAAATGCGTGGTACTCCTTTCGGAGATACTTTTGGGCCTTGATACAAGAGATGACTTGCAAATTTGAACTGGGTTTGTCGCCATAGATGAAGAGGGTTTCGCCATTCGGCAGATTAAGGCGAACGGCCCTTTCGTAACATAGATTGTCGGCACGATGAGAACTTAACCAATCCATACCGATGATTATGTCAAAGCATTTTATTGTGACCGGCATCAGGTCTACTTTAAACGAATGGTTGTCTAGAGTGAGGGTACACCCTGAGTATATATCATTAGTGTGCTCTTCTTTCCCATTAGCCATTTCTACTACGTATGTATCTTTTAATGAATGAGGGGTTTGTTTTAGTAATTGTTTGAATTCATGGCTCACAAAACTCCTCTCTGCTCCACTATCAAATAGTACGCATGCATATGTGTTATTGAGGAGGAACGTACCAGAAACCACCGAGGGATCCTTGATTGCTTCTCCGTGTCCCATCGTCAGGACTTTCCCTACACCTCCAGCATTGGTGTTTCGTGCTTTTGGGCAGTCTCTTTTGAAGTGCCCTGCCTCTCCACATCCGTAACAGGTTTGACTTGCTCCGGTGTTAGCGGCTGGGGCGACTTGAGGGGCGGATTGGGCTGGCACTTTACAAAATCGAGCAGTGTGCCCCTTCCGGTTGCAATTTCTGCAGTGCAGTTCCCGACAAGCACCGGTATGGTGGAAGTTGCACTTGTTGCACTTGGGAAGAGTTCCTGCGTATTGCTTTGGTGGCGCTGGAGCGGGAGCAGTAGTGGCTGCACGGACAGCAACAGTCTGTTGCTTCTTTGTGGGGTCCTGCACTGGTTGTTTCTTTTTACTGTTCCAGAACTTCCTCTTGTTGTTCCCTCCTTTCGTTTGGTTGGTGGTGGTGACCATGGTGCCACGGCTGGCCCTATGATCGATAAGTTGTTGTGCCAATTCCTTGGCACTTTCAAAGGTAGTAGGTTTCGAGGCCAGAACACTATCATGAATCTGGGATGATAGCCCCCAAAGGTATTGTTCTACCTTTTTCTCCTCCGGAGTAACCATTGCAGGACAGAGGAGTGCTAGGTCATTGAATCGGGCGGTATAAGCTTCGAGATCCATCCCCGGCATCGTGAGATTCCAGAGTTCCTCTTCGAGTTTTTGTATTTCTCCTCTCGGGCAATACTCCTTTAACATCAACACTTTTAAGTTTTCCCAGCCTATGGAGTTAGCCACTGCAGGAGTAAGTGACTTAACTCGGCCATTCCACAAAGTAAGAGCTTTTCTTGTGAAAGTGAATGCCGCATACTTGACTTTGCTCGCTTCGGGACAAGCACAGATTTCGAAGACTGCTTCGGTCCTTTCGAACCATTGCATCAGCGCTATGACACCCCCGCTTCCGTCGAAAGGATCGGGTTTGCCATTAGTGAAGTCTTTGTACGAACACTCCTTAGTGCGCCCCGTACTGTCCCCCTGATTCGAGTTAGTATTCCTGGATCCGGAACCGCCGGAACCATTTGTACCCATTTGCGACATTGCTGCCGCCACGGCTGCTGTTACTGCAGCCTGAAACATCACAGGATCAAACTCCGGAGGTGGCGGCGGAGGGGGTGGTGCTGAGTTTCCGGAAGGTCTTGGTCTTTTCCTTGGTGGCATGGTTCTGACATAAGAAAATAAAAAGAAAGACTTGTCGGTAAGACTTCAATGGTGATAACGAGTCGAGCGTTACTTGTTTCATCTTAATTGTATTTTGTCCGATATGATTAATTTAGAAGGTAATTCATCGTAAAGTTTATGCAATTAAACTTATGAATTAAATAGTGTTGACCCGAGCAGAGTCATGTGCTTGGTTCGTGTCAGCATCCAAGGAAGTAAAATACATGCCACATTCATTGATAATTTGTTAGTACATATTGTTCTGAGGAATTTGACCTCATAAGGGTCTACATTACATCGTAATAAAAGATAAAGTTTTGGCAGTACAAAAGCCCCTTTGACTAGTGTGATCACTTAGTCGCGAGGTCAACCTATTCGCAATAAAGAGTAGTACCAACGCATACTCGAAATCCTAGATTTATAACGAAGTATAAGTAGCGCGAACACTACTCATGGCGGGTAGCATCTGGTCCATGGTGGCCCTGGGATGAGGTCGAGGCTCCCTGAAGCTCCGCAATCCGGCGTTCGGCCGCGATCACTCTCTCCTCGAGAGCTGCGTGCCTCTCCTGGTACTCCCTTACCTCCACTCGAGCAGCGGTAAGGTCCTCGATGATTTGGTCCAATGGATAGAAGTCCCTCTCCAAATCTCGGGTGTGTGCATCGGTGGCTGCCGTAATAGCGCTGAGATTTCGAACCTGGTCTGCCATTTCCCTACTCTGGTTCCCCAAGTTTGTGATGTGTTGGGTCATAACGGGGAGAGCTCTGTCAGCCGGTCCCCCGTGACTGAGGTCATAGTAACCTCGTTGGTCGCCATAGGGTGACCTCTGGCGTTGTTGCCGACTCCACCTCTCGATCATGGTTGCCCAACGGGGCTCAGGCCCGTTGTGCCCCCAGCGGTTTGCAGGTACCCTCGCAATGTAAGGAGGGTTGAAGACTTCCTCCTCTGGCTCTTCTTCACCTTCATCCTCATCCATGTCCACCTCGTCGTCTTCCTCTTCTTCTTCTTCTTCTTCGTCTACCTCCTCTTCTTCTCCTTCGGGTTATTCTTCGGGATCCTCTTCGGGATCCTCTTCAATCAGCTCTTCGGGCTCTTCCTCAATCCAGCCGGCATTTCCCTGGTTGGGAAAGTATGGGTCTCCTGGTAGGTGAAATCCTGCCATGTCGTCTGCGCGAGAATAGAGGGGTAAGAAGCAGATAGCGGTAGATATTAATAATATTGCGATATAGCAACATACAAATACTCCTATAGTATTTTAAATGTTTAGATTTGGTTCTTATAACACTCTTTGTAGGGTGAAGTTAGGTTATTAGACTTGTTGCCCTCCTACGACTATCCCCCGATATGAGTAAGTCACTTCCCGGACTAATATAGTTGATCAGGCTATATCCTTCCCAAAACTGATTACTCATACCAAGGCATACTCGTAGCGTTCAACTCCTCTTCTTTTAGTTTATGTTCTTCTAGTTATGACACTACGCGAGTATGCAATGCATGTAGGTATACTTTTAAACAAGAACTATTCGTTTTCAAAAAGTATAACCGGTTAGAATGTTTTAAAATCAGAGACTCTTAGTCCTAAATGTGTTTATAGTTTGTATATCCTATGCTGTTTGATATACTTAATTCACTATAAACCGTGCTCTGATACCAATCTGTCACACCCCCAGACCAAGGATGGCGGAAACGTCCGAGGGTGGAGGACTTCATGTGTAGTATCATAACAACAATGGCAATAGTGATGAAAGTAAACACAACCAACATATATATAATTGAAAGAGTTACATCATTGTATGAATTACATGTTTCAAAATCAATTACAATATGTTGACAAAATATGATAAGTTTGACGCCTCAACGTCCCATCCTCAAAAGTACTTTGTTACCTGTTTAGCGATTTCCTGAGAATACAAGTAGTTTGAAAAAGTGTCAACACAATGGTTGGTGAGTTCATAAGTTTTTGTATATAATTATGAAAAGCTTGTCATGTAATTGTATAGTTGTTCCAGAAAAATCCGATATTTTCCTTACAAAAGTTATGTAGTCCTAAATACCAGGACCGAGAATGAACAAATATTTGTCATACTTAAAAATATAAAGGTGGTTTTAAATTGGCATAAAACCCTTTCTGATGTGAGAAAAATTCCGTAATGAATGATGTGTAGTCTTAAATACCAAGACCAAAAGTATACAATAAAGTATGTAATTGTTGACGTAAAAAGTGATTTTAAATCGACATAAAACCCCTTTTTGATATGAAGGCGTATAAGTATTTTTCCATACTTAAAGTAATTTCAGTGAGCTAAATAGACATAACTCGCTAATTTAAAGTTAGAACCCGTAAATCTTATGATTGTTAATACCAGATGTGAGTTATTATAACCATACTAGACATAGACGGCCTCGTAATGCGACGTTCTTCAGGCGTCGCCGTTAAATGACACTTGTCACCACAGACCTGCCGGTCTAGCTGTTGCAAGCAGCTCTGGTGTGGGTTTGTCAAACCCAATATAGATCTATACACAACTATCACGTTCTCCCTACAAGAGACTCTGGTTACAATTTACAGGACTTTTTGACTTTGTTACTTTGGAAGTAACCCGAAGGGAATGACTCACAAATTTATTCATTAACAGATTTACGTGAACTAAACGGAAAATCTTTGGTAAATAAGTTTGAGAAGTAAATGATACATAAACTATACCTATTATAGTTTATCCAAAACGTTTGTAATGTATAAGAATTCTTTTATGAATGCTTTAATGCTATGAATCCATAAACTATGCTCATTATAGCTTAATATACGTGTTCTAAATGAACGAATAATCTTATCATGAATGACTATATTTCAGTTTATGATGATAAACTAACATGGAAACACATTCAATATTTGGAACTTATCGTTATACACTTTGCTCAACATAATACAAAGTGTTATGAAAGTTATAAGCTGTTAACAAATTTTCAACCTGTCTACACTGTTTTTGAAAATTCATAGATAAATCATACGAAGCTGAAAACTAAATCCGTAAATTCTGAGAGTTCCCAAAATGTGTCTAGTTTACTCATAATTTTTATCATGATTTTTAATGACCTCCAACTTGGGTGAAAAAGTCCATAATCACAGACCGGTCCGGATTGGTGTTTGAAATGATAGACAGTTTTGTAAAAATCACCTTAAATTATATAAAAATCGTATGGAGATGTGCAAGTAGTCATTTTAAAGCTAAGAACTGGAACTATTTACACCTAAAACAGTTTTGAAAACTAAAATGTTTAAGTGGTCCAAAACAGTCCGTGAATGAGGTTGAACTTTTATGATGAAGGCTGTTAGAAAAGTGTAGTTATGTTCTTGGTGTTTTAACTTGTATTCCCCCCCCCCCCCCTAAAAACTTGAGAAAACATGAAAATATGGGGGTATGAACTCACCTTAAGTGTTTTCAGTAGATGATTGTTGAAGAATGGAGGTGTTTAACTCAAGAACACTTGGAGATGCCTTGAAGATTTTTGAGAATCTAGCATCATAATTATGGAGTTTGTATAAGCTATCAATGATTTGAGTAGAATGAAGTGTAAAAATCACAAGGAGGATGGATTACACTTACCAAGAGTGGAAGAACACTTGATGATCAGCCTTGAGATCTTGAATTAGAGAGAAAAGTTGGAGAGAAAAAGTTGGAGTTGAATCTTTGGTGGAATGAGAATGATTGAAGATAATGAGGAGAGAGGTTGAATGACCAGCCCTAGAACGTGGGGATGGCTTGTGAGAGGGGTAAAAAGTACAAGGAAGTGACAAGGTATGGTGGGGAGGAGTGTGGGTTAATCATGGAGTGGGTATGGGGTTGCTTGTGTCATAAAATAAGGTAAAGTCAACACTCTACCTTTGTACTTTACCTACTCTCTTTTGCATAAGGTTTTATCCTTAAAATATGATTAAATCATTAATTTAGGGGCCTTATATTTTAAAATAAAGTTTTGGGTGAAAATCCTATGTTAAAACAATTAAAAACGGGCTTAAAACGCGAATTTAATTGAAAACCGGGAGAAAAAGGGCTTCCCAGCGAGACCTCTCGGTCCTAGGCCGAGGTTCGGTCCCTAGGCCGAGGTTCGGTCCTTGCTGTGCTGAGTCGGAAGCGAGAGACGCGAAGGGCGAGGGTCCGTCCGAAGGCTCGGTCCGAAGTCAGAAGCGAAGGTCAGAAGGTTCGGTCCGAAGAGAAGTCAGAACCGAAGGAACTGTAGCGAACAGTAGTGAACAGTACCTTCGGGTTCGGTTCTTCCTTTTATGCGAGGTTCGGCTAGGATGAACAGTACCCTCGGTTCGGTTCAGCAGCCTTCCTCATCAGGAGGGTTCGGTTCCTAAGAGGGGTTTCGGTTCCTAAGAGGGGTTTCGGTTCCTTAAGTCTGTTTTTCGCGTAGACTTCCGTTTTTGGGCTATTTTTGCCAAATTCGAGGGTCGGGATGCCCCGAGTGATTATAGAAAGTTGGGAGAGATTTCGAGAGAGATTTGAGAGAGATTTCATATTCTTAGAGAGATTTGGGAGAGATTTGACATTCTTGGAGAGATTTCGCATACAAAGAGATATTTGGGAGAGATTTCACATACTTAGAGAGATTTGGGAGAGATTTGACATTCTTAGAGAGATTTCGCATACAAAGAGATATTTGGGAGAGATTTCACATACTTAGAGAGATTTGGGAGAGATTTGACATTCTTAGAGAGATTTCGCATACAAAGATATATTTGGGAGAGATTTCACATACTTAGAGAGATTTGGGAGAGATTTGACATTCTTGGAGAGATTTCGCATACAAAGAGATATTTGGGAGAGATTTCACATACTTAGAGAGATTTGGGAGAGATTCTCGATAAGAAGAGATAGAGTGAAAACGATTAAGAGCGTTTTCGTGTGTGACGAATGTGAGTGTCCGGCTTCGCAATGCAAGGTTCGTAGACCCCGTTATGCCATGTTTTAGGATCTTACACACTACCTATGAGTATGCAACATTGTTTTATTGTTCTTGTTTATTGTTTAGCACTAAAGTTAAAGAAATTTAAACATACGAACTTTCCAAGTGATGTATTCTCATTAAGATAGTGAGTTATACAGTAATTACATAATACAAACCCTATTATACAAGGTTTTAATTGAGTTGACCAGTTTGACTCGTTGACCTTGTCCGGCTTAGACTTGGCCCGAATTTGACTATTGTCACAACTAATAACAACGAGATCTTCGATTCACGTTTTGATTGTTTCGGCTAAAAACCGCTCGATCTCAAATCGAGTATTCGGGCTGCATACCGCTAAGGGGCTGTTTGGTAGGATCTGAATTTTTAAGCTCTGAATTTTTAAGAGATCTAAATTTCTAAGAGGATCTGAAATTTTAAGAGCTGAATGTTTAACATGTTGTTTGGTTGGAACCTCTGAATTGTTGTGCTGAATTATTAAAATGACCATTTTACCCTTCTGTTTTATTTTTTATTGAATTCAACTGTTTGTTTAGAAAATAACCTAATAAATTTCTTAAATATGTATTAAAAAAATATAAACTCTTATAAAATCCAAATTTAGGATAAATCAAAACTACCATAATTATACATCCTTTGGTGTCATTTATTAATAATAAACCACACAAAAAGTAGCATAAATTTCCCAGAATTGTGCAACAAACCAAACAAAAAACATCTAAAGACATTTCACAATAGAAGTTGATACATGAATACATCCTTTCAAAACTCAACTTTCATTCAACAAATATAATGAATCTATATAAATCATCTACCTACAATTACATAATATCCCCCATAATCAACAAAAGTTGATACATGAATACATACTTTCAAAACTTCAACTGCTTTTATAATCAATTCATTGATTAATCTTGCTTCTTTTTTTACTCCATTGTTTCTGGTATCAAACCACAAGTCAACCTGTATGCAAATATTATATACAACCCACAATAAACCACTATCCAGCCACCATAACCAACACAACCACCATAGTATAATAACAAGAACATATATGAGTTCACTATAACATCAAACGCAAATATGATTTCAGCAACAACATTTCAACATAATAATCGAATATAAAAACATTGAACATAAAAAATTGAGTATAAAAATCAAATATAATATCAAAACCATCAAACATTGAACAAATAACATCAAAATTGAGCAAATCAAGAACAAATAACATCAAGATGAGCATATAACATCAAGATTGAACAAATAACATCAACATTGAACAAATCAGGAACTCATGCCAGGGAAATCGATTTTTGATTTCGAATTTTGAACAAATCAAGAACAAATAACATCAAGATGATTTCGAATTTTTATTTTCAGGTTTGGGAGCAGCAAGGAAATCGATTTTTAGAATAAGGAAGAAATAGAAGAACAACAAAGAAATCCAGTTTTAGAAGAAGAAAAACTTACCTGATTGGCAGATTCTGAAAACGCGTTGGAGCCGTGAGGACGTGCGGCGGCAGCGGCGGCGTTGCAGGGTGCAGCGTCATCGACGGTGAAGGTTTGAGGCCTCGTCGTCGGATCCTTGTTGGTGAAGAGAACCAGGCGCGATTGGGAGAAGATACGATTGGGAGCAGATGCGAAGGGAAGAAAACTAGTCGATCGTTTATTAGGGCAAAATAGGTACGCGTGTTTTTTTTAATCTTTCAGACCTTGTTCAATATCTGAAAAAATAAGAGGCAATTATAATTTTAAGTGGTAAAAAATAAGATGCAAACAAACGGTCTGAATCTGAATTTTTAAGAGTTTGCCTCTTAATTTTGCAATTAAGAGGTAAACAAACGGGCCCTAAGTCGAAACTTCAGAAAATCATAACTTCCTCATACGAAGTCAGATTCGGGCGTTTTATATATATTCGGAAACCTCGTTTCGGCCATTACAACTTTATGTAAAGATATCGAGTTTATTTTACACTTAAATTTTGACGCTTATTTTTATTCTTAATTAATCAAATCACATAATTAAGCAATTAAGCACAAAACACATAATACTCAAATAATACACTTCTATTATTTCAAAACGGGTTACAAAGGTTAACCTAGACTATTATATCAACATTAATGACAAGCCCAGAAACACAGGCGTTACAATTCTCTCCACCTTAGAATGATTCCGTCCCTGGAATCACACATCAACAAACAAATGCGGATAGCGACCCATCATGTCACTCTCCGTCTCCCAGGTGAGATTCGGCCCATTCGTGTGTTTCCATCGGACAAGCACTAACTCGACCATCTTGTGTCGCAACTTCTTAGTCTTTCGGTCAACGATTGCCTCTGGTTCTTCAATCAAACTTTTGTTCTCATCGATTCTCAACTCCAAAAGTGGAATCATGTCGGGAACTTCTCCTGTGAACTTCCTCAAATAACACACATGAAAAGTGTTATGAATTCCATTCAGTTCTTCTGGTAGTTCGAGCTTGTAAGCTTGGTTCCCAATCCTCTGAAGAACTTTAAACGGTCCAATAAACCTTGGACTTAATTTTCCCCTTTTACCAAATCTTATAAGTCCCTTCCACGGCGAGACTTTAAGCAAAACCGAATCTCCAACTTCAAAAGTCATCGGTCTTCGCTTGTTGTCAGCATAGCTCTTTTGACGATCCTGAGCTGCTAACATTCTTTCCCTAATTATTTTTAACTTTTCAGCAGTTTGATTGACTATCTCCGGTCCCATAAATTGCTTTTCCCCAACCTCAAGCCAACAAGATGGCATACGACACTTCTGTCCATACAAAGCTTGATAAGGTGCCATCTTAATGCTCGAGTGGAAACTATTATTATAGTAAAATTCTACCAAAGGTAAATGTTCATCCCAATTACCTAGGAATTCCAGGGTACATGCTCTCAGCATATCTTCAAGTGTTTGTATCGTTCGTTCGCTCTGACCATCAGTCTGTGGATGGTAAGCTGTACTTAAACACAACTTGGTACCCAATTCCTCTTGTAGACTTTTCCAAAACCTCGAGGTGAAACGGCTATCACAATCTGATACAATCGTTAACGGAACACCATGAAGCCTCACAATTTCCTTCACATAAGAATTCACAAGCTTATCCATAGACCATTTCTCCTTGGCTGCTATGAAATGCGCACTCTTAGTGAATCAATCAACGACCACCCAAATCATGTCGTGACCACTTTTTGTTCTGGGTAGTTTAGTGACAAAATCCATAGCAATGTCTTCCTACTTACCCATAGGCACAGGCAATGGTTCTAAACTCCCATACGGTTTCTGATGTTGTGTCTTGACTCTCGCACAAGTCACACACTCGGCCACATACTTTGCAACATCAAGCTTCATCGTCGGCCACCAGTAGTAGGGTTTCAGGTCCCTATACATTTTAGTGCTACCGGGATGAATCGAGTACATGGTCTTGTGAGCTTCTTCCATCAGAAGATCTCTGATTCCTCCTGTCTTAGGTATCCAAATCCAATCTTGGAACACCTTCAGTCCATGACTGTTTATACCGAACACCAACGTTTTGCCCAAACGTTCCTCCTTTCGGTCATTCTTCTCAGAAGCTTCCTCTTGAGCTTTCTTTATACTTTCCACAATTGTCGAGACAACTTCAATTCTCAACACTCTTGGCCTTTTCATTTCAAGATTGACTTTCCGACTGAGAGCATCAGAAAACAACATTAGCTTTACCGGGGTGGTAAAGTATCTCACAGTCATAGTCCTTAAGTAACTCTAGCCAGCGTCGTTGCCTCATATTCAATTCTTTTTGATTAAAGAGATATTGGAGACTCTTATGATCAGTGAAAAGTTTGCACTTCGTGCCATAGAGGTAATTCCTCCATATTTTCAGAGCGAAAACTACCGCTGCCAACTCCAAATCATGAGTCGGGTAGTTCTTTTCATGCTCTTTCAATTGTCGAGACGCATATGCGATCACCTTATCTCTTTGGGTCAAAACACAACCCAATCCAACCCCAGACACATCACTATAAACAACGAAGTCTTCAACTCCATCGGGTAGAGAAAGTATCGGTGCCTCACATAGCTTTTTCTTTAGCTTCTCGAACGCTTCTTTGTGCTTATCACTCCAAGCATAAGCAGCTCCTTTGTGGGTCAAAGCTGTTAATGGACTAGTGATCGAAGAAAAGCCTTGGATAAACCTTCGATAATATCCGGCTAATCCTAAAAAGCTTCGGATCTATGTGGGACTTTTTGGTTGCTCCCATTTCATCACAGCTTCAATCTTTGCTGGATCAACCATTATCCCTCCTTGGTTGACCACGTGACCCAATAATTGGACTTCTCGAACCCAAAAATCACATTTGGATAATTTTGCATACAACTTCTCCTTCTTCAAGACTTCTAACACTTCTCGCAAGTGTCTGCCATGCTCCTCTTGTCTTTTCGAATAAATCAGAATGTCGTCAATGTACACTATCACGGATTTATCAAGGAACGGATTACAAACCCTATTCATCAAATCCATGAATGCTGCTGGAGCATTGGTTAGTCCAAACGACATAACCAAAAACTCGTAGTGTCCATATCGTGTTCTGAATGGAGTCTTCTCTATATCCTGCTCTCTTAGTTTCAGCTGATGATATCCTGACCTTAGGTCGATCTTTGAAAAATAACTTGAACCTTGTAGTTGATCGAACAGGTCATCAATTCTCAGCAACGGGTATCTATTCTTTATTGTTGCTTTATTCAGCTCTTTGTAATCAATGCACATCCTCATACTTCCATCTTTCTTCTTTACGAATAACACCGGAGCTCCCCAGGGCGATGAACTAGGTCTAATGAAACCTTTGTCCAATAACTCTTGAAGTTGCATCATCAGCTCCTTCAACTCCGTTGGTGCTAATCGATAAGGTGCTTTTGCTATTGGCGTCGTCCCTGGCAACAAGTCTATTCTAAACTCCACTTGTCTATCAGGCGGTAATCCAGGAAGATTCTCGGGAAATACTTCCGGATAATCACACACGACAGGAATGCTCTGCATCGCCTTTTTCTCCTTCTTAGCATCTATCACAAATGCTAGATACGATGTACATCCTTTAGCCAAACACTTTCTGGCCTTCATCAATGAAATGATTCCAGAATTTACTCTGCATTTATCTCCATACACCATAAACAACTCTTTCCCTGGCGGGTTTACTTTGACTATTTTCTTCTTGCATAAAATTTCGGCATCGTTGGCACTAAGCCAATCCATTCCCAAAACGATGTCGAAACGTTTAAGTTCTATAGGCAATAATTCCTCGTGGAACTTATTCCCATTCAAGTCAATTAAGATGTTTTTCATACGATGACTAACAGGTACAAACTTGCCACTAGCAACTTCGACTAATAAAGCATTATCTAGTCTATCAACAGGCAAAGCTAGCTTTCTACCAAATTCATGAGATATAAAGTAGTAGTTGGCTCCAGAATCAAATAAAATTTGGGCAGGCAATTTGTTTACGAGAAAGGTACCTGAAGCGACATCAGCTTCATCTTTAGCAGCTTCCAGTGTCATCTGGAATGCTCTCGCCTTCGGCTTTGGCGGAATGTTCGGTCTAGCTGCCTCCTTCTTCTTCGGGCAGTCCCTAGACATGTGTCCCTCCTCACCACAACCATAACAAACTTTCTTAGCGAGGGTACACTCATTGGCATCGTGCCCTGGCTTTCCACACTTGTAGCACGTGGCCACTACCTCACATTTTCCATGATGCTTCTTCTTACATTTGTCACACCATTTCGCTTTGCCTCCTCCTCCTCTCGAACTAGACTTTGAGAACTTGTTTTTCTTGTTGGACCCTGAAGTTCTATCGAACTTCCTCTTTTCACCAACATCTATCCTTTCCAGACCCTTTTCCTTCTGCTGGGCCTCCACATTCTTAGCTGCACGAACAGTTGTTTTCAGAGTAGTTGCCATCTTGACTGTCGGACCAAAATCGGCAGGCGGTCCATTAGCAAACCTCTCAATCTTGGAGAGTTTCGTTGGCACTAGGTATAGAAATAACTTCATTTTCTCAGTGAATGCAGTAGCATAGTCATCTATGCTCATCCTCCCCTTCTTCAAGTTTTGGAACTCATTGTTCAGATCAATCAGATCTATCTCTGAACAATACTGTACCCTTAACTGTTCCAAGAACTCCTCCCATGACATTTTCAGTGCTTCTCCTCGTGGCATAGTATCTGCCAACAACTTCCACCAACTCAAGACTCCAGTCTTCAGTTGTCTAACTGCAAAGACAGTCTTCTGTTTGTTGCTACAGTCGCAACTTTCAAATACCATCTCCATTTCGGAGATCCAATCCATAATCTCAACAGGCTTTGGGCTTCCAGAAAGACTTGGCGGCTTGGCGCCCAAGAAGTTCTTGTACATACGCCCATCCTTGTTGTTTCTCCTTTCCAGATCGTTCCTTCGTTCTCCTTGAGTCCCAACTTGACTCACCATGCGACTATTGTTCCCTTCCTCCGATTGCTCGGGAATCAATTCGGGTTCCTAAATAGGTATGATAGGTTCATCCCTATTATCATGCAACATCTGTCGCATTTCATCCCTTTGTTCGGCTAACATAGCTCGAATCATGGCTTGCACCCCAGCCATCGTTATTGGTTCTGGTGCTGCTGCTACAACAGGTATTTGCTCAATCACTGGCGGTTGACTCCTGTTTTCATCCGCGTTTCCAAAGCCACTCCTTGTTCTCACCATTTTTGATCTACCCACCGAATAAGGTGAAATTAGATCCTCATTCACGATAGATATTCAAATCATCCTTATTACTCCGAAACGTTTACATGCTAGTTCTAATAACATAGACATACGCTTAGAATCCTAGACAAACAAGATTTCCAGATCCGGTCGGCAACAGACCGTAGATCCGAACAATTAATATCATATATGGCAACATATAACATTTAGAACACAAAAGCATTTTAGGCAACTTCCCTAAAATAAACTAGTGCTCGTGTCTAAAATATAACAGACACACATCTCAAAATTTCACTTAGCATTATAAGTTTAAGTCTAGAAATCCTACAAATTCCTAGTTCGCATAAACTAATGCTCTGATACCAACTGTGACATCCCCAAAATCTCGGCCAGAAAAGACCGGTTTCATTTATGCTTTTTAAAATAATTTCAGAGTAAATCCTTTTGATTTAAAAGAGTTGCGGAATTTGTTCCCAAAACAAAATATGATAAAATAATATTTATCAAGGCATTTCATCAAGAGATGCATTTTCATTATATAATTGGGATGTCATGTTCCGATACAGACCATAAAGCATAAACGATAACATTACAAGTCATTCAACAAATATATACATATACAGACTTGTGAACAAAACAACTCGATGATTCATCCATCTTATGCCCTTGCGCCACTTCCTGTAATACAAATAAAACTGAGTGGGTCAGGTTTGGGAGCCTGGTGAGCATATAAGGTTTTCAACCCATAATAAATAATTATATTTAATTTCACCAACCAACAATATCCCGATTACCCATTCCCGTTATCCTCACTTTACATCCCTAAAACAACATCTATCTCAAGGGACCTAATCTAGGATTTTCATTGGGACGGACATTACTGCTAAGGGGTTTCCTCAACAATAGATATCCTAAAGGCAACCATGAGGGGGATAGAGTACACCGGTGAACACATCGTTCACAACACCTACAGGTTATGAACTTGCTAGCGTTCCACAGGACTGTCTAGAAGGAGTCTGTGGTCGTTATCCATACTCCGCTGAATAACTAGATCAACAACAACAACATCGAGGCCTCTCATCTGTTTATCACACACCAACTATCTACCCATGTTCTACCCAACATATTAGTAGATAAAAATATACATCTTTATACATAGTTTAAAACATGTATAGCATTTTTCATTCAATACATATTCCACATAACAGATGAGACACACCCACATAACATGTATATTACCGGGGCTTCGGATCTTGCTTCGGGGCTCGGGAATATTACCGGGGCTTCGGGGTATAAATGGCACGTTAAACGATGCAAAACGGGAGAGAGAAGAGAAAAATGGCAAAAGAACTCGGCAACCTCGCATGCCCTTTTATAGGAGGCTGGAGCCTCGCAGTACGCTGGGCATACAGGCGTACGCGGGGCGTACTCCTCCGAAGTCGTCATTGCTTACGTATCCGAAGAACTCGAGTGCTGGGCTTCGTCACGCTTCGTTGTACGCTAGGCGTACAGCAGTACGTTGGGTGTACTTCGGATGAGTTCGCTGACTCCCCTTCGGATAATACCAACATTTAGAATTAAAATTAATTATTAAATATTTAATAAACTTCGGATATTCATATCTTCTTCATACGAACTCCGTTTTCAATGTTCTTTATATCCACGCTTTGGTGAGACTACGCTCTACAACTTTCGTTTAGACTCCGTCGGCTAATTTTGAATTTATTTTTTATTATTTATTTTTAGTAGGCCGGGACAGGAAAACTTCGTTATAAATTCATAACTTCTTCGTCCGACGTCTGTTCTCGCCTAACTTTTCATCGTTTCACTACTAACAACGAGATCTTCGATTCTTGTTTAGATTGTTTCGGCTAAAAACCGCTCGATCTCCAATCGAGTATTCGGGCTGCATACCGCTAAGTCGAAACTTCATAAAATCATAACTTCCTCATACGAAGTTAGATTCGGGCGTTCTATATATATTCGGAAACCTCGTTTCGGCCATTACAACTTTATGTAAAGATATCGAGTTTATTTTACACTTAAATTTTGATGCTTATTTTTATTCTTAATTAATCAAATCATATAATTAAGCAATTAAGCACAAAACACATAATACTCAAATAATACACTTCTATTATTTCAAAATGGGTTACAAAGGTTAACCTAGACTATTATATCAACATTAATGACAAGCCCAGAAACACAGGTGTTACAGTTATGCATGTGAGTTCTATGAGTTCTCATTTGAACGTATAAAAGGCAAGCATCTTGATCAATGAAAAGTACGTTGATAGGAAAGGGTGCGCTGCTTAATTACTTGGAAGACATGGTAGGCACTCGTGTTACCATGAGGCAAGAAATCAGGATTGAGAAAGTTCAGTCCATATGAGTTTGGATTTGTCGCAAACTTTGGTTTTGGAAAATTCACATGGATAGGAACACATACACCATAAAATCTAAGTGTCATAAGGTTTACCTCCTTCATGAAAATGATTGTGAGGAAATGCTTTCACTAAGAGAGATTTTAAGGAGATAGCAGTTGTGTAAATTGTATTCTCAAATTCGATTATGATTACGACATCCCTCTTCATAGTTCGAATTGTGAGATTTGGAAAATTAGTCTGAACATTTGGGACTTAGTAACATAAGTTCTGAATTTTTCTAGACACACATGTGAGGTTTCTAAGGCAAAGGTGTATAAGGTTATGAAGCTTATATAAAGGCTTATCGAAGCATCTGGTACAAGAAATATGAACTTCAGAAATTCAATAAGTATTGTTTTCTGGAAGTTCAGTTGTTTTCTAAATACATGTCAAAGCTAGTGGGAGCATAAGTGTTATGCTTATATGATAATAATCATCATGATAGTGGGAGCATAAGTGTTATGCTTGTATGATTATTATGGAAAATATTTCAAGTTAGCAATATTAATTATAGAAAACAAGAGTTATACTTTGCAAAGTCATAAGGGTTGAAAAGTTGTTTTGCTATAATTAAGGGAGAGAATGTTATGCTTCATTTCAAATCTAAAGGCTTAGATTGTGGAATGTTAATAAATTTACACAAGGATACATAGTGTGTTCCCAAATTTCGATTATGATTACGACATCCCTCTTCATAGTTCGAATTATGAGAACGTGACACATAAAATATTATGGCAGAAGATTGATAAAGTATCATATCTTTATGTAAGACATTATGCATCGTGTCCCATACGCTTCGGGTATAGGATCGATTGCAAATGCTATAATATTTGACCATTCTAAAATTTTCCAAATGTCTAGCGCATTAAGAGGGAAAAGGACTAGAATCGGTTTTGACTAAAATAATTAAATAACTATCAAAAGACGATCCAAAGTTCGCTGAAGATTGGTTGCTTGTGAGTAGTTGGAAGTATGGTATTGGATGGACCATATCAACATTATTACGAATAGATAAGATTCTATTAAGAATGAGTTGTCATATGGCAAATATGGAAATGTTTCCATATTGGGAGTTGGATATTGAGAATCTGTGTCTAGAATAGAAACTTTTATGCAAGAAGGATGTTCAAAGGAATGTACTTTGAGTGAGAGACATCATATCTATAGAATTGTTTCTGATAGAGATTGGCCAAGTCTTGATGATTTTGAGCTATGACTTTACGAAAGGATCATTGCATAAAATGTTAGAATCTAGCATATTCTATAAGTGACAAGAATTTGATATTCTTATACTTATGATAAGGATTGGAAGATGTGAAATGAGTATGATTGGAAATGTGTTCATTTTATCTATTTCACAAAGTAAGGACCATAAGTAAACATAGTATGCATGCTGAGAGCATGGGACAATTGTTGCTATAATTCAAGTAAGAAGTTGATTACCCGAAACAACAAATAATGAGTAATCGATATGGTGATAAATAAAAGGTGTTTTATTTATACTCAAAGGTTTGGGACCATATAGGATTAGTATTATTCTTGTGTTTCACTTTGCATGTTTTGACTTCTTGAATAATTAATTATTTCAGAATAATCAAATTATTCGAATGGTCCATAGTCGTTCATATGTTGGAAGTAGGTATGAATGAAGACTGTCATGAATTGGTTTGAAGATTGTCTAAAGTGTATTAGACATAGCAAAGGTTTGCTGCAATGTTCATGAGTGCTTATGAATATGATTTGGAGCATTGGATTAAACCCACGCTCACAAGAATCACTTCATGGATTTTATCATGAGTGATTGTGAGTCGATAATATTGTATATTCTTGAAACCGAGACGTGTGAGTTGTTATTTGCTGGTCGGTTGCACATTGATGATAAGTAAACGCACCAGTAACTTGGTGTTATAAAACTTATTGTTGTGTGTGATTCGATGAGTGAATACAAGCAAGCATTGAGTCAAAGTTTATCCGTTCCTTTTTCCCAAAGTGGGATAAAAGTGATATCTGTGGGCCCCTCGATGATTTAGTGATGACACCCTAAGCGCTTGGCCAAGCTGGGACTAATTTGATGTGTTCAATTGTAGTCTCTTGTCAGTCATCATAAATCGGAAATTAGAAAACAACACATAGACTGAGAGAATGATTTCAATCCATGTCTCATGTCAATACGATATCTAGAATGGAGGAATATATGATCCCTTATCTAACGGACACTCTTCTGATACGATCAGAGTTGACAACGGCTTTTGAAAGCTACGGTTGCTGATCAGGTTCTGAAGTCATACGCATAATAGTTATTAGACTTATCCAAGTGGGAGACTGTTGGATTAGTGTCTAAGTCCATAACTATTTTGGTATGTACTTGACCCGATTGTGAGCATGGTCCTTTTGGGTTACCTTCACACTGGTGACTAGACAAGATGATTGTTGAGGAGAGAGGCTGGTTTATTGTTAAGAATAATAAATTAGGGTATAAATATGATTTGTTAATATATTATATGAATAATATATTAATTTGGAATCATATTGTTAATTAGTATTTAATCATAAATTAATTTAGAATTAATTTTGGGATTAAAGGAACTGACTGAAAGTGCAGGGGCTATTTTGTAATTATTCAATAGTTGAGGCTTTAGGCCATTGGATCACCTTTATTAAGGCTTAAACGAAAATCCTAGAAGGATCTAGGAGTTTTCGTCCAAGGTCTTAAGGAAAGGATTCCATGGACTTGCTTAGGCCCTAAGCTAAGGGATTAGGGTTTACACCTTGAAACCCTAGTTAGCCTTATGTATAAATAGCACCCTAAGGCACTAAGACTTCGTCCAAGCTTTAGGAAACCCTAAAAGGGACGAATTCTAGGGCAAGATACCATTCTCTCCTCTCTCCCATATTCATCCTTTCACCTAATGTGTTTGTGAGACATTAGAGGTACTACACTTGTGGTACTTGCTTTCAAAGCTAAGGAGATTCAAGGAACTAGTTGTTATTACTATATAACAACAAAAGGTATGTATTCTATTATTCTATGTGGATTTCGAAAATAGTACTAGCATGCCAGGTTTCTTTTTGTGCTCATAAAGTGGTATAAGTAATAATGAAAACATAGATCCAACTCTAGGGTTGCATGCACACATAGGATTGTTTGTATAAAACCCATCATTCGCCAACCAGGGATGTTTGTATGAGGGTGACGGTAAGTCCACCCTTGATAGACATGATTCGAGAGGCTCAGGTCGAGGGGGTGAAGAAAGAGAACTGGAAACTGGAAAGAATTCGGGGGCAGTATCCTTTGTTTGTTAAGGATAGTAGCGGTTTATTTACGCAGTGTGGCCGAGTATGGAGTGAGGCAGAGACTGTTAGAGGAGGCACATAACTCCAAATTTTCTATACATCCGGGTGCAACAAAAATGTATAGGGATTTGAGGCTGAGCTATTGGTGGCCCTGCATGAAGCGAGAGATCGCCAGGTATGTGGAGCGGTGTCTAACCTGCAGGAAGGTCAAGGCCGAGCACCAGTGACCTCATGGCAAGGTTTAGCCATTACCCATTCCCATGTGGAAGTGGGAAGAGATCACTATGTATTTCATCACCAAGCTACCACGGACGGCGCGGGGAGTAGATGCCATATGGGTGATCGTGGATAGACTGAAGAAGAGTGCTCATTTAATTCTGATCTCCGAGAGTATATCTGCGGAGAAGTTGGCGGACATTTATGTTCGAGAGGTGGTGGCTAGGCACGGAGTGCCGGTATCAGTGGTTTCAGACAGAGATGTTCGGTTTACATCCAGGTTTTGGCGGAAGTTCCACGAGGAACTGGGTACCCAGCTGCACTTTGGTACGACATATCACCTCTAGACTGACGGCCAGAGTGAGAGGACGATCCAGACACTCGAGGATATGTTGAGGGCATGTGTACTGGATTTCGGAGGATGTTGGGATACGTATCTTCCACTGGCAGAGTTTTCATACAATAACAGCTATCATGCCAGTATTGATCGACCACCATTTAAGATGTTATATGGGCGGAGGTGCAGGACCCCAGTGTGCTGGGACGAAGTTGGGCATTGTGTTTTGGGAAGCACGAAGGTGGTACTCGACACCACCGGATTGATTTAGCAGGTACGCAACCGGTTGCGAGTCATGCAGAGCCGTCAGAAGAGCTATGCGGACCGACGACGATCAGATCTCGAATTTCAGTAGGGAGACTTTGTCTTACTGAAGGTGCCACCCTGGAAAGGGATTATCCAGTTCCACAAGAGGGGAAAATTGGGGCCTCAGTTCATAGGTTCGTTCAAGATCATAGCCCGGGTGGGCAAGGTGGCATATCGATTAGAGCTTCCATAGGAGCTTAGTCGGATTCACAAAACTTTCCATGTGTCCCAGCTTTGGAAGTGTGTTGCCGATGAGTCCTCAGTCATATCCTTGGACGACATTCAGTTGGATGGGAGCTTGAATTATGTTTAGAGACCAGTAGCGATTTTAGACAATAAGACAAAGAAGCTCCGGAATATGGAAGTGAAGTTGGTAAAGGTGCAATGGCAGCACCGAAAGGGTTCCTAATGGACCTGGGAATCGGAAGATGAAATGCGAGGTTTCTATCCGGAGTTGTTTAGACTAGCAGGCTTCGAGGACGAAGCCTAATTCAAGTGGGTGAGAGTTGTAACACCCTGATCCTTAGGTACTAATAATAATTTTGCCTTTGTTTGAATTTTGAAGGACCTACTCGACGAGTTGGCTTCCCTACTCATCGAGTAGTAGCGGGTTAGTCCGATTAGTTTAATGACCTACTCGCCGAGTCTAGGGTGGAACTCGACGAGTAGATGCTGGCAGATGAAACCCTAAATTCAGGGCCATGCGCGCTATTTAAAAAGGGTCATTAGCCTCCCCCAGCTTTCCCTTTACAGCTCCTCATCTTCCAAACTCTGATTCGTGTGTGTGTGATCTTTGGTGAGTTTAATTGAAGGAAGGACTTGATGAAGGGAACACTTGAGGAAGCAAGCTAGAGGAAGCAAAGAACTAGTGGGGGATTCAATATCCACTCTTGTGAAGCACTCCTTGAAGGTATTAGGCTATTCCTTGGCTCATTTCCACATAAAACCCTCTTTTTCATGGATTCTAAGAAAGGGCTTTTGTGCTTAAGCCAAGATCTGAAGTTGTAACTTCAGATCTGGACTCACTTTGGACGTTAGATGCATAAAGTTATCAGTTGTGCCTAGCATGAGCCTCCCCTCAAGTGTGTGACTCCATTCCAAGCTTAGAGTTGCTATTTTAGAGCTTAAAAGCCTTGCATGCACGTAAAGTTTGCAACTTTACGTGAAAGGCATGCCTTAGAAGCCTAGATATGTAATATGGAGGCTTTGCATGGCTCAAATGAGTCTGTATGACCTCAGATCTGTAAGGACTCGGCGATTCGCAAGAGGTGACTCGGCGAGTCATATGAAGATTAGCATGAACTCGACGAGTTGGATGAACAACTCGGCGAGTCTGATGATTTTCGCTTTAGACTCGACGAGTTGGATGAACAACTCGGCGAGCCGGATGAAGTTTGCCGTAAACTCGACGAGTTGAAGGAACTACTCGACAAGTAGACTATATCCCGGGAAACTCGGTGAGTCACTAGTTGTACTCGGCGAGTTAGGGTCAACATGGGCTGTTGACTTGAACTTATCTAAAGTTGACTAGGGCAGAATTTGGGGGTAATGTATGGTTATTGAATGTCGCTTATAGGCAGTTGAGTTGGAGCAGCTCGTGGGGTATTTTGGTCGCAAAGTGTCAGTTCAACATTCGTGTCAGGTGAGTCTCCTCACCATACCTATGGGTCTAAGGCACCAAGGCCGGCCCATTATGTGATTATGATAAATGTGTTAGACGTTCTGTGTTTTGCTATGGTATGTGATTGCATGTTGTATGAAGACCCCGGGGGGAACCCGTGGCATTGGATGTAAGACCATGTGGGGTAGCCCATGGCAGTCCTAGGTTAAGACCATGTGGGGTAGCCCATGGCATTGGATGTAAGACCACGTGGGGGAGCCCATGGAAGTCCTAGGTAAAGACCATGGCACTGTTACTGGTTTATGTATGCATGGCTTACGTGATATGTGTGTAACTTTATAGCATACAGGGTATCTGATATGTGTGTAGGTTTTATAGCTAGCAGGATATGTGGTATGTGGATTGTGTGTGTGGTATGCTCTGGGAAACTCACTAAGCATTTCACATACAGGTTGTTGATTGTTTCCGGTACTTCGGAGCCTAAGGGAAAGGGCAAGGCGTGATGACGTGGCGTGTACTCTACCTCTCTTTGGATGTCTGGGACTCTCTGATCTTTTCAAAAAGGACAAAAATGATGTAATAATTGTGAATTGGAAACAAATGTTTTGGAAATCTATGGAATATGTAATTGGTTCGATTAATTAAAACAAAAAAAAAAAAATTCTTTGTAAAATGTTAGGTCGTTACACGACGACTGCTATTTTGTGGGATATGCCGCACGTCCTACTTATCGAGTGTACAACAAAACCAACAAGAAGATTGTGGAATCATTTAACGTGTGTGGGCTGGAGGAGAACGAGACTGATGCACGAGTTGGACCCGATTGGTTGTTTGATTATGCATCATTGTTTAAATCCTTTAATGTGTATTCGGATAATGTTTCAGGTTCTAGCTCTTGTACAAGTGTTGTTGTTGAATATTAAGAGGAAGGTGTTGTATACATACCACCCCGGGTGACTCCTATGTCTCCTTTCGTGGATGAAGCTGCTCCAAGTACTTCTTCGGTCTCACCAAGTCAAAGAATCAGTTCTGATGCTGAAGCTACTCCACTTTCCCCTGGAGAAAGAGAATTCATGACAAGAGATTCTTCCGCTGCCACTCTATCATTTATGGAGCTTCTCTTTCCTGAACCTATTTCAAATGAGTGTATGGAAAGTACCTCTCGCGGTCCTAGATCGTCTGAGGAGAGTGATTCGGCTGAAGATAAATTCATCAACATCAACAACCTTCCTATCTCGATCAAAGACATCAGTCATGAAACTCCTACTAGAGTCCAACGCGATCATCCGATCGAAAATTTCATCGGTCCATTGGCTGACAGGGCTAAAATGAGAAGTCAAAGTGGAGATGTTAATTCATGTCTCTACTCTTGCTTCAAATCTCAGATCGAGCCCAAGAGTGTCGCCATGGGTTTAAACGAATCAAGATGGATAGATGCGATGCATGAAGAACTAAATCAATATGAAAAATTGGGAGTTTGGAAGTTGGTTGAGTTACCGAAAGGAAAGAAGTCTTTGGACACGCGTTGGGTTTTCAGAAAAAAAGCAAGATGATAGCGGGGTGATTGTGCGTAATAAAGCTTGATTGGTCGTTCACGGATTCAGGCAAATAGAGGGTCTTGACTACACAAAAGTATATGCATCGGTAGCTCGTTTGGAAGCCATTTTTATATTCCTAGCATATGCTGCATACGTGGGCTTTACAGTTTATCAAATGGATGTCAAGACAACCTTCTTGTACGGAGTTGTGAAGGAAGAAATTAATGTTGATCAACCTCCAGGGTTTATAAACTCAAAGTTTCCAAATCATGTTTACCAGCTGGAAAAGGCACTATATGGGTTGTATCAGGCTCCTAGAGCTTAGTATGCTACCTTCAATGACCATTTGCTTAAGCATGGATATAGAAGGGGAACGATTGATCAAACGTTATTCATCAAGAATGTGGATGCATATTTGATCCTTGTACAGATCTATGTTGACGATATCATTTTCGAGTCGACAAGCATAGAGTTATGCAAAGAGTTTGAGGATGTTATGAAGAAAAGTCTTGAGATGAGCTCGTTGGGTGAGATGACCATGTTTTTAGGGCTACAAGTTCGACAAGATTTGACTGGAATTTTATTACATCAAGGAAAATATGTCGAAGACATGCTCGAGAAATTTGGTTTTAAAGACTCAAAAATTGCTTTGACTCCAATGGCTGAAAGACCACTTTTGACTCCAGATCTAGATGGGAAATCCGTTGATCAAACAGAATACCGCTCCATGATTGGTTCTCTGATGTATATGACTGCAAGCAGACCTAATATCATGTTTGCTATGTGTCAATGCGCTCGGTATCAGGCTAATCCTAAACTTTCTAATTTAATTGATGTTAAAAGGATTTTTAGATATCTTAATGGAAACCCTAAACTGGGCCTTTGGTATCCTAAAAATCCCAATTTCGATTTATATGCATTTTCTAACAACAGTTATGGAGGATGTGATCTTGACATGAAATCAACATCAGGTGGATGCCAGTTTTTAGGAGAACGGTTGGTGTCATGACAACGTAAGAAACAACAAACTATTTCAACCTCAACGGATGAGGCTGAATATGTTTCTGTCTCAGTTTGTTGCTTTGAAGTTATCTGGATTCAACATCAACTGCAGGATTATGGTTTGAATTTTCTTGACACTCCCATCTTTTGTGATAATTATGCTGCCATCCAAATTGCAAAAAATCCAGTTCATCATTCCAAAACCAAGCACAACGATATCAAAGTTCATTTTATTTGAGACTGTTATGAGCGCTTGCTCATTCGTTGGAAACAGATCCACACTGATAATAGTGTGGCAGATTTGTTTACCAAACCCTTCAATAAAGCTCGATTCGATATGCTTGTGGGCTTTCTAGAAATGATCCGTTTTGAAGACATTTTTTTTTTAGTTTAGTTTAAAATTGCGCATTTTATTTTTTTATTTTCTTTCTTTTCTCTCCTATGCACAAATTTAAGGGGAGAGATCAAAATACAAAATAATTATAAAAAAAATTCAAAAATATGTTCTTATAGTTTTCGTTTGTAGGTGATCCTTTGGGAAGTGATATCAAGATTAAGTGATAACGGGCAGTCTAAACAAGTGTAAGGCACTGAATCTGAACTGTCTAGACTCTGTGTTCAATATGCTGGTAGGCACGAAAGGTTTAAAAGGACTAGACTTAGATTGATAAATGAAAGGACTTCACAGTATGGACTTAGATAGTTCTATTTGGACTGACAATACGTCGCTTGGGTAGATTGAGTAGTGAGATAAACATAGGAACATGCAGGATACACTAAAATCATATGTATCTAGAATCGTGGCTTAACATTTCCTTGATGGATGGTCGCATGACTTTAATTCTGGTACTGATAGGGTGAATGGGGGGTTCTGATAAAGTAGGTTAGTAGAAAATTGTTTTCTTGCTTTCTATATGTCAGTCATATGTTGCTTCCTCTACGTGATTGGAAGAGATCTGACCTGGAATGCAACATATACAACTCTATCTCTATGCATCTTATTTTCTATGTAATTCTTTCTGTCTCTTAGTCATATGCTGTCTCCTCTGCATGATTGACATAATCCGACTTGGAACACAACATATGCAACATTCTGTTTCTCAACCCCTTTATCTGTGTTAGTCACATGTTGTCCCCTCTGCGTGATTGGAAGAGATCCAACCTGGGGCACAACATATGCATTTCTAAATCTGACTTCTCTCTTAATGATTGTCTACTCATCTAAAGTAAGGAGTTCTTTGGAAGCTCTTGATTGCCGAGGTATATTGGGAAGTGGGAAACACGTTCTAGTGCATCTAAAATTGAATCATTTAATAGGTTGTCTGTAGATCTCACTGCTGAATTTAAGTGGACAACAATATCCTTGGTCGTCGTTAGCTAAATGGTCCATTTAGGAATTTAGGTGAAATGTCTTGTCTTTAAATTTCTGTCAAAATTGTCAAAAATCCTTCGTGTTTAAGTGGATCACAATACCGACAATTGACCAGATCTATTCATGAAGGTGAAGATACTGAAAAACAAGTTAAGACTGTGTTAGAACTTATGATCCCAAAAATGTTAAAAATTCTTAATTTTGAAGAGTAATTAGTGTTATTTTATTTTTATTTTTATCTTCTAAAATTTAAAATTTAGTTTGCATTTAAAATTTTGGATTTTATTTTTGTTTTATTTTATTCTAGTTTAATTTTAAGTGTTCAAAATGTTTCCTTTTTAATTGAAAAATGGATTTTCGGCTTTGGACTTGAGATTTTCGGTATAAGCCTATAGGATTTGGTGTTATGGTCCGAAAATTTGATTTAGGGTATAAATGTAACTATTTTCGGCCGCCTCCCTCATGATCTAGTTCTCAACCGAAAATCTTTCTCTCTCTCTCTCTCTCTCTCTCTCTCTCTTGTTCACGTTTGATGTCAAAACCTATCTCATCGATTCATCTCTCCTTAGCGTTTTAATCGAAAAATTGCATCCTGATTCTTCATTGTAAGTGATTTGCGACTTCCATACAACTGATTCTCACTCGATTTGATCAAGTTTTGTAGGTTTCTGGAGCAAAAAATGCGATTCTGACGGAGTTTTATGTCAAAATGAAATAGAAAATCATTTTCAGCCGAAAATCGTTTTCAGCTGAAAACTCGTTGGCCACCAAAAACTCATATTCAAATGTTTTTTTTTTTTTTTTTTGGTTTTTGGTGTAGCGTTTTTTGCCAAAAACCCTTAATCAACTTAACTTTTACTAGGATCAAATCAAATTGGGGCCTGATTGACTTTGGTTGACCAAATTCGACTTTAGTTAATTAAATTTAATGATTTGAGAAAATTGATCTTAATTGTTTAATATTTTATTTTTCTCACTTGGCTTGGTTGATGCAGAAAAATGGTTGGAATGAAGTTTGCTGACAACCACAACATTGCTGCATGCATGTCTGATCCACCTCCAAGTCATCAAGAGTTCAAGTCTATGGTCCATGGGTTAAACAATTGCAGGATCACTCATGCAATTCGATCAAATCCTGTCATCTACAAAAGCTTAATGAGTGGATTTTGGGAGAAAGCCTTTTTTAATCAAGAAGGAGCAAATGGAGCAGGCTCGATAGAATCAATTGTAAAGGGGGAGAAGGTTATTGTGACTGAACAAATTATCCGAGAAGTTCTTCTCTTCGGAGATCAGCCTAGTTCCCGAACTGAAATTCTTGATGATCTGATCTTGGAGGTTCTAGAAAAGATGGGATATGAAGGAACCTTCCCTCCAACAATAAAGAAATTGCTCCCTCCTTATTTACGCTTTCTTGCACACACCTTTGTTATTTGCGTCTCAGGAAGAAAGGGAGGAGCATATGAGTTATCTATTTCATCCATCAGTGCCATTATTGATTTGATTATGGATCTGAACTTCAACTTCTCAAGACTTGTATTCCATGAGATGAAGAGCAACTTACAATTGAAGAAGGAGGATGTATTTATGATGTATCCAAGGTTTCTTCAGATGATCTTTAGTGATCAATATCCAGAATTTGAATGGAAATGTGAAACTGTGGGACATAATTTTATGTGGTTTGGGCTAGGCAATCTTTTGTATAGGTCTTTATAGGGTCTTGGTCTTTCTATTGTACATTTTGGTGTAGTTTTCGGTTATGTTGGTGTTCACGGTCGTGAACGGGTTTACGTCCGTGAACGTTTGTTCAGCCGTAAACCCTATTCAAGGCCAGTCTGTCCCTATAAATAGTGTCAGAGTAGTGTGATGTATTAGAGTGTTTACGGTCATTATGTTTATTCTCAAGGTGTACCAAACGTTTCTTCTAATATTCGTGTGCATTGCTTGAAAATCTTTTTCTTCTACTTCATTCTTGTTCTTATTTTGTTTTGATCACTGGTTTAGATCATTGAATTGGGACTTACAAAAACCTTGGATTTGAAATCCTTAGGCCCAAACATCTTTGGACTGATGAAGCAGAACCATAAGGTTTCAAAGTTTGTCTTTAAGGGATCGAATCTCTTGGTAAATTTGGTTGTTTTGCTGAGATAGAAGAAGCTTCTGAATCAGAAAATGTTTCAAATGATGAAGATGATGAGATTACTGTCCCTGAGCCTGAAGATGACATCTCAGTCTCTTCGACAATCAACTGTGACCGTTACACCAACCTAACTAGCTCATGTTGATAGCCAAGCGTTGCATGAGGGTCCCAGTGTTATTCGTACATCTTTTGAAGCCGAAAGCTCGTCAGCTCCTAGTGGCTCCTCTGCACCCCAACCTGGGCATGATGCTGCCTTTGAGAGGCTAGCCAGGTTTTTAGCTCAAGAGGATGTTGACCCTGCACCCAGAGGCAAAGGGATATCCATTGGCACATGGAGTTTTAGGGGTAAAGAGCCAGCTATCTCTGAGCTCAAGGTAGAGATTGGTATCTTAAATCAGAAGCTTATCAAGAAAGATGTTTTTATTGGAACTCTAGACATTAGAGTCTTTGAGCTTGAAAAGGAAAACTATCAAAAATCAAAATAATTTTCTGACTTGCAGCTCAACCTTGGTGCTTTAACTGCTGGATAATTTGATCTAAATAACAAGCTAATTAATGAATTTGGCGACAAAATCAAAACATCCGTCAGTGAGCCAAGTGAAGCCGAGGCATCCTAAAGTACCCCTGCATATGCAACCCCAGTTCCACAAGATGTTCAGCGCCATACCAGTACAACTTGAATCGTTGACCAATTTGAAAATGAACCTGCCAATACTAATCCCAGAGTCATATTTAAGCGAGCTCAGAAGAAAGCCTCTACTCAAAGAAAAGGGAAATTTCTCTTCATGAAAAATTCTGGTAAAAACGCTCGTGGTGATCAACCCCACTTGAGTGTGACCGAGCACGAGAAAAAGCGGTCCAAAGCCAAGTATGGAGACAGGTCGGGAATTACGGTGTGTGTAACACTCTAAAAATTCAAGCCAATTTAAACTTTTCAAAAACAACCCAATTTCATTAAGTTGTTACAAAAAGGTTTTCAATACATTTATTATCAGAGTATTCCCAGAACCATATCGTAAAACATAGACATGAGGAACCTGAAAACATTTAAACCACAACTGTAAGCCCGAAAGCTTAGCGAGATACCCCCAAAATACCAACCACATATACCATACGCATAACATGCCATATCATAACAGAACACAGAACAATCATGCATTTCGGGTCTACTGTGTGACTGGTCCGCCGCACCGGCCTACAGTCCACCTGGTCCACCCTCCGAGTCTAGCCATATATAACGAGTCTATAGTGTGATTGGTCCGCCCGCACCGGGCCTTCAATCCACCTGGCCCACTCTCTGAGTCTACAATATGACTGGTCCGCCCGCACCGGGCCTTCAGTCGGCCTGGTCCACTCTCCGAGCCTCGGCACGTCTGGTCCGCCCTCGTGGGGCCTACAGCCTATCCGGACCGCTCGTTGGGCCTTCGGGATAACCGGTCCGCCCTGGGTATGTTGGCCTACAACACAAAGCAGGACCCGCCTCAACCCAAACCCAGTCCAATAACCATGCGCACATAAACATACAATCATATAACAATACGCATCCAATCAAACCGATCTAGCAGATCACATAACATAACATCACCCTAACCAGGATACCAATCTAACAGGTCACTAGCATAGCATCATCCTATATACCAAGATACCGACCTTCACCAGGTCTCTAACATATACCATCCTAACTACCAGGATGCAAACGTAGCAAAGCAATAACATAATAACGATACCCGGATTACAATCCGATAAAGGGTCGGGCTTGGTGCCTTAGACCCTGTTGATATAGTGAGGATAACTCACCTCGCAACTGCTGACCGAAAAGATAAGATCACGCTGCTCCAACCTCCGACACGAACTCCACCACTGTTAATACCAAAAGACTGAACTCAATAAATACCCATAATTACCAATATACCCCTGGAAGTCAACTGGTCAACTCTTGGTCAAAGTCAAAGTCAAAGTCAACCCTCCTGACTGACTCTCCTCGCCGAGTCAACCCGCTGACTCGTCGAGTCCCTATACTCTGAAACTCCCATAACACGAACCAACTCGCCGAGTTGCCCCAAGACTCGCCGAGTTCCAGAACTCTGAGTCTACCCGAACTCAACTCATCGAGTCATCCCTCGACTCACCGATTCACCGCTCAACCAAAAAGGTTAGGACCTCACGACCAGACTCGCCGAGTCCAAGAACAGACTCGCCAAGTCTTAGGCTATCCTCAACCAACTCGCCGAGTTGTTCTTCCTACTCGTGGAGTTGCTGCAAATCTTCATGCAACTCGCCGAGTACACCCATGTGACTCGCCGAGTACTACTAGCTCTTAACCCATACAGAGGCTTTCCAAGCCATGCAGGGTCTCAAATCCATAGATCTACTCTTATACAAGCCATCCGTCACGTAAAGTAGCAAACTTTACGTGAATCCAAGAAGATCTAAGCATAATACACTCTTGGCTAAGGTTTGGGACTAAAAGACTTCATCAACAGCTCTTGAACAGGGACTTTATGATCTTTTGGATCATCACTACTCTAGATCTGAGGTAGCAACCTTAGATCCAACTTCCAAAATCAAGATAGCACTAGATAAATTCATAAAAAATCCCACAAATGATAGATCTAGATGGATAACAGCTTAAGCAACGAATCCTTACCTCAAAAGAAGACTCCAACAGAAGAATAAGCAAAAACCTTGCAAAGCCCCTTGCTCCAAGCCTTTTAATCTTCAAAGATTTCTTCAACAAACACTCCTTCAAGCTCCAAATGCTCTCTAATTCTCTCTCAAACGAATATTAGGGTTTCTGGACTTCAAGGGAGAGTAAAGAGGCTGGGGAGAGGGTATTATGTTCTTTATATAGGGCTCAACCCCCGGGATTAGGGTTTACTCCACACAGCACCAACTCGTCGAGTCCAGCCACCGACTCGTCGAGTTGGCCACTTAACACGCGACCAGAATCGCGACGCTACTCGCCGAGTCTACACATGGACTCGCCGACTTGACTATCCACATTTTCACTTTGAACCCTGAACTTGCACTCTTGAACTCGGGATGTTACAGTGTGGGGATTTCATGACCAGAAAAACGTCTAGGTAGTCAAAAGGAAAATTGGAAATGTGGAGTATTATGCACATCAAAATGACTTTAGTTCTTGGACACTGTCAATAACCATAATTGGAACACCTCAATCATACTTCCGCGCTACTGCTTTCACTTCCATGAACTTACTGTCCCTCTCAAAGCTACATACCTTTCCCTTCCCTTATTCAAGGAAATCTACTTGGCCGCCTTGTCCCTACAACAAGTGCCACGGTTCTCGCCCAACGCTACACCATTCCCTTATAGCATAACCGCAAACCCATGCACCACACATGCTCTGAATCTGATCACAAGGACTCTCGAGTCCATACACTACCCTCCACTAGTCATGATCAATACTCGGGGTCAGACCTACGTGCTTCATCGCAACGTGCTCAATTCATCTCCTCATGCGGATCTATCAACGCATACAGAGTCTTTAGCTCAACTGGACCGCCTTACCAGGCCTTCAGTTCATCTGGATTACTCTCAGAACCTTCAGCATGTCTGGACCGCCCTCCAGGGCCTTCAACCTGTCTGGACCGTTCTCCGAGCCTTCGGCCTGATTGGTATGCCCCTCGGCCTTCACTCTCCCTGGACCGCTCAGACTATCATACATCAACTCGAACTCTCTTTCTCGGGAATTTCTCCCGAATACACTGTTCTAGCCCTCCAGGGGTTCCGAACTCTAACTCCATTCCCATACTCTGATCCCGGCCTGATCCTAGGCCTTCCATAATCAATCGCCCTTTTCCGAAACCCTAGTTCTGTATCCTGCCCCGTTTTCCTGCCACTTACTCATACCAGCCTACGCTCTTGGCTGACAGAACCACTGCTGAATCCCAAACAGCTAATCAACCTTTCATGCTTGTCGATCTTTCGGAGAATTTTCCAATTCTCCCCACTTAGAGCACTGATTATCCACCACCGGTCGCCATAACCGACCTCCCTTAACAACCCTTCAAAAAATCACATATCAACAATGATTATCTCGGTCTTGGACCGTTTTAGCGCCGGCTGCGACTGTGCGGGGGCCTGCCTCTGTTCTCTCAACTGTAACTTAATATCCAACTCACGCCGCTGAGCGGCCTCCTGCAAGTCCAACAAGGTCTCGCACCTCTGTGTAGACACAAACTACCTGATATCCCTTTTGAGCATACTCAGATATCGGGACATCTGAGCCTGCTCCGAAGTAAACTCCAGGCAAAACATCACCCTCTTTGTGAACATCCTGGTGATCTCCGTCTCTGACTCTGAATCCTACTTCAACTCTAGGAACTCCTGAGCCAATCTCTCCCTCTCAACTCGCAGAACATAGCAACTACTGAACATCTCCCTAAACTGATCCCAAGAAACTGCAGCTCACTGCGCATCAGAATACGATCCCGTGGTCAACCTCCACCAATCCTTCGCCCCGCGCCTCAAAAGGTTCAGAGCACACCTCATTCTCTGATCAGCAAGGCATGAACACGTGAAGAACCACCCCTCCACGTCTGACAACCATCTCATAGCAACAATCGGGTCCTGAACTCCATCGAAGGTAGGGGCTTCGTATTATCGAAGTCCCGATACTGAAAACCTCTACCGGCTCCTCCCCCTGCCGCTGCTACAGCCGTTGTAGTCGCCGCGGCAGCCGTCTCTATAAGAGTTGCATAGCGCTCATCAAAATACTCGACCATGGCGGTCTTGATCGACCCAAACAGTTCTGGCAACTCGCCCCGGAACATACCAGCAACCTCGACAAGCAGGATCTCACGAATCCTGGCATCCAGCTCGTCTGTGCTCATCTGATCAATATCCTCGGGTGGTGCTGACCCACCCTGACCGCCACCTCCTGTTCCCGATCCTGACCCGGATCCACTCCCAGCATGCCTCGTAACCACCATACTGAAAGTACCGCAAAACATCAGGCGCTTCTCACTAACCCGAGAACCGACTCTCGACCCAACGCTAGGGGTTTTGACTTCCTTGATATGTGTATGGGTCCTATGCTTTCGGTAGTACGGGCCCATAATACCTTCCACACCTACCCATATTTATATCAAGTATCACCACAATGCCCTAGTGAAGAACATGCATAACAAACACTCAACCCTCACTCCTAGAGGAACACTGGAAATCTCATACATAAGGAAACCCTAGGCTAGCAGGCATCATAAATTAGGCAACTCTATCATGCAATTCCTGAAGATCCCTAGCCTAGTACTAGCATGCTGTTTTATCATATCTCATAAAAAAATAACTTGTATGATATTTTGGGGTTACTTACTGGCTCTGGCTGATCGTACCTCCGCGTCCTCCTTTACTTATTTTTGAAAACCCTTTTTAAATTCTATTTTGAAAACTCTCCTTGATTTGAGACTGGATTCACACGAATGTTCCTCTAATTCACTCAAACCAAGGCTCTGATACCAACTTGTAACAATCTAAAAATTCAAGCCAATTTAAACTTTTCAAAAACAACCCAATTTCATTAAGTTATTACAAAATGGTTTTCAATACATTTATTATCAGAGTATTCTCAGAACCATATCGTAAAACATAGACATTAGGAGCGGTACGATCACGCCTTTGCCTTGCCACGGTCTCCTGAAGAACCTGAAAGAATGATAAGTAACAGAACACAGAACAATCATGCATTTCGGGTCTACTGTGTGACTGGTCCGCCGCACCGGCCTACAGTCCACCTGGTCCACCCTCCGAGTCTAGCCATATATAACGAGTCTACAGTGTGATTGGTCCGCCCGCACCGGGCCTTCAATCCACCTGGTCCACTCTCTGAGTCTACCGTATGACTGGTCCGCCCGCACCGGGCCTTCAGTCGGCCTGGTCCACTCTCCGAGCCTCGGCACGTCTGGTCCGCCCTCGTGGGGCCTACAGCCTATCCGGACCGCTCGCGGGGCCTTCGGGATAACCGGTCCGCCCTGGGTATGTTGGCCTACAACACAAAGCAAGACCCGCCTCAACCCAAACCCAGTCCAATAACCATGCGCACATAAACATACAATCATATAACAATACGCATCCAATCAAACCGATCTACCAGATCACATAACATAACATCATCCTAACCAGGATACCGACCTAACCGATCACTAGCATAGCATCATCCTATATACCAGGATACCGACCTTAACCGGGTCTCTAACATATACCATCCTAACTACCAGGATGCAAACATAGCAAAGCAATAACTTAACAACGATACCCGGATTACAATCCGATAAAGGGTCGGCCTTGGTGCCTTAGACCCTGTTGATATAGTGAGGATAACTCACCTCGCAACTGCTGACCGAAAAGATAAGATCACGTTGCTCCAACCTTCGACACGAACTCCACCATTGATAATACCAAAAGACTGAACTCAATAAATACCCATAATTACCAAAATACCCATGGATGTCAATGTTGGATTAGTGTCTATGTCCATAACTATTTTGGTATGTACTTAACCAAATGGTGCATGGTCCTTTTGGGTTGCCTTCACCAAAGCAACTTGATAGGATGAATTATGGAGAGAAAGGATTAAATATGATTTATTAATATATTATGAGAATAATATATTAAAGGAGAAATCATATTGTTTAATTAATATTAGTCAATAATTAATTGGTAATTAGTTTTGTGACTAAAAGAGATTAATTAAACTTAAGGGACTGGAATTGTAATCATAAGATAATTGCAATTTGGGCCATGGATTGTCTTGAATCAAGGGGTGGACGAATTCTATGGGGAAATCCATAAGGAAATCGTCCATGGGCTTGATTAAAGGAGTCTATGGGTTGCTTAGGGCTTAAGCAACCAAATTAGGGTTTCCTTGTTAGATAACCCTAATAGCCTCACTATATATAGAACCCTTAAGGCTCAAAAACGTGGGGAACTTCTTTTCTAGGGTTAGAATACGTTTTGGGCAGACTCTAACCTATCTCCTCTTCATCCTCTTGCTTATGGTGTTTGCGAACCATTAGAGGAGTGACACTTGTGACTCTAAGCCTTCCAAAGTCAATTCAAGGAGAAATTGGGATTGTTATTGCTACATAACAATCAAGGTAATATTATAAACCTATTCTTATGTTAATATGATTACTTGTATGATAGTATTAGGGTTTATAGTCTTGGATAACTTGCATGTACAATAGAGAAACCTAGATCTAAGCATTAGGGTTTGTATGAGCACATAGGATGTCTTATGAACAAAACCCATCAGTGGTATCAGAGCCTAGCTTGGTTTCAATTGTATTGATGCATTGTATAACTGGAAAATTCGATTTTTTGGATTCTGGAGGCTGGACTCGCCGAGTCCATGCAGACTCGACGAGTCCAAGCCTGACTCGACGAGTCAACTCGTCAGATGGAGTATATCTCGGGATTTCTTGTTGTTTTTGCTTTGGGATAGTTACCTTATCATATTAGATCAATATAAATCCGATTTTATGATATATTTGACTATATTCTTGATCTAATTGAAGATATTTATCAATTAATAAGATAATTGTTTCCTTATGTGATAATTGATTAATTATTTTGACTAAATTGATAAATTGTTTTGCAAGAAATCATTAAATAAATCAAATATGGATAATTATGTGATTAATTGTTAATTTAGATTATTTGTTATTTGATCCTTGTTGTTAAAAAATGTTTCATATTTTCCCCTTTAGGTTTTATAGTTTAAATTTGAACCCAAAAGTTTTGTTGTTTTGAAATTTAAATAGTTAAAACCCTAATGTTTTGAAAAAGGTTTCAAAACTTGCCCTCAAGTTTTGGAATTTAAATTTTGATTAAATGGTTTAGTTTTGATGTATATTTAAATTCTAAACCCTAATGTGTTGAAATGTTTCAAAACTTGCCCTCAAGTTTTGGAATTTAAAAGTTGATTAAAAGTTTAATTAGGAATGTTAAATTCTAAAACTCTAGTATAGTTTTGAAAAAGTTCAAATCACACCCTTATGGTTTTATTAATTAATTAAGGTGTATAATTAAAAGAAGTTTAATAAATCCATAAAAGTTTTGGTTTACAATTTAATTGAATTAAAAGTATAATTGTTAAATTTAACCACCTAATATTTTAGAAGTGTAAAATACACCCTATACTATATACAACATTAAAAGTCTAACATTATATATATGTATGAGTAAAAGTCAGTCTTACCATTAGTAGGCCTCATTCACGAAGCTCGTCTATAAGGGGTGTTTAAGGAAATTGCCTATAAAATGGCGATTGAAAGGGTATCCACTCTTACCCACCGCACTCTTGACTAGTGGAGGGTCGTTAGCCGAACGGGTAGGATAGGACGAAACCTTCCATTATAAGTATAATGAATTATTAAAGTAACTAAATGTTTTCATAAAATTCCCAATCTTAGTTATTTAGGCAAAAGTGAATTGATGCAATTCCATTAAATTACACTTTGTGCCCTTGCGAAGACGTTAGTGGAGCGTGTGTGGTTTACCGGCACACTAAATGGTTCTAAGCAAAGGTAGCAAAGGGTGACTCAATGTTTTTCATAGTTTGGTGGAGCGTGTGTGGTTTACCGGCACATCGAATAGGTGACTGTAACATGTGAGGGCACCATGTAAGTTTGCATGGTTATTCACACCCGCTTTGTGATCCTCGGCATCCCAGTCACAAACAAGAGGGGCATATCGAGATTTAAACATGCCATTGAAAGTTCAATGAATCTCAAAGGATCTAGGAGTTTTCATAGATTTAAAACTTAAATTCTTTTTCGTTTTTCGTGGTGGAAATTAGTGAATCGTCATTCACTTACCTTCAAATATTCTGCAATTAGGGTTACAACATCCCTCTCCCGAGTTGTAGAATATTGTGTTGGGTCCTAGCCTTAGTATCTCATTTGGGTGATTTACTAAGGACTCAATCAATCAACTAACTTGAATTTGTTTTTCTCCCGTTTTGTAGATGTCAAAGTTCGACAACTATGGTCTTCCCAAATCCCGTGGAACAAGCATTCGACATGAAGATGGTATTCCACGATTCAATCGAGGAACGAGAAATCATGCTTCACTTCCTCCTCCTCCTCCAATTATTCTCCCTAACCCACAAGTTCAAAGGCTTGAAAAGTTCAAGATCACTCAAGCCCTTTTGGCAAGTAAACATAAAGAAAGAAAGTCGGTGTGTGCACACGTCCTAGGGATGAAGTCACACATTGATAGGTTAAGAATGTTGGGATCCGTTGTTTGTGAGGAAATGGCTATTGATTGGGTTCTTCAGTCACTTCCTAACTCATATAGTGAGTTCGTAAGAGAGTACTATATGATGAACTGCGACGTGACCCTTATAGATCTGACCTATATGCTTATTGCTGCTGAATCAGCAATGGTTTGGCGCAATAGAAAAGCAAAGTTGATTGGTGAATCTGCCTTCAAGACCTCTATGAATATAGACAATGGCAACGAAAGACATGCTATGATCGGAAAGTTTGATCATAAGAGAGAGGCAATGTCTGAAGCAGTTCCATGTCATGTTCCAGAAGAGTCAATTTGCTTTTATTGCCAAGAGAAAGGGCATTGGAGACGAAGCTGCCCCGTTTACCTAAGAGATCTAAGAGATGGGAGAGTCGAAACATATGACTCTAATATAAGTAAAATCCATTAACTAACTCTTTTAAGCTTCTATTCTAGATTCTTGATACATAATGTGATAAGATTGCAATTGATGTTTTGTAGGATCGAAGAAAAGAAAGGAAGCTTAAGGGAAGAAGTGAGCAGAATCTAACCGTGAAGGAATGGATTTCGATCGCATTTCTCGAAGATTCGATTCTTGAGCTACTACTTAGAGTTAGAATTAGATTGCTAAGAAAAAAATTTTAGCATGGTTTTTCAATGAATTGCATTGTAAGGACAAAAATTTTTTCCGCAATAAAATAAATTTTGATTTTATATTATTTATTTATCCTTGCAATGGCGTATATGAAAAATTGATGTTTGAATGTTTCTATTATTAGCAATAATGGATTTGGTTCTTATTATGTTATTTATGGAAAGTCGAGAATTTACCAAATAGGGACAGTTTCTCATCGCCCAAGTTTCAATTGGACAGAAACTTGGAATCATGCAACTTGGTTGCACGATGAATGAGAAATTTCATATTTGGAAATTAGACTAATTCATTGACAAAGTGTCAAGTGAAGGACTTGGAGATCGAATACACAAAGATGTGTGTTGATCTAGTTCACCATAAGAGTAACAAAGATATTCATCATGATTTACTAAAGGTTTAGTAAATATGATTATACTTACAAGATTAAGTATAATTGATTAAAAAGGTTTAAATCAATAGCAAAACGAATAAGAAGAATCAAGTAGGCAAAAAGATAAAAGTTTCTCCGTTCTAAGAAGAAGGGAGAGTAGCTTTTATACTTTATGATAGGTCTTAATGATTAAGAACCATATCTCAATTGATCCTCTAAGTGAGACTTAGTACAACTGTATGTTTAAGAAGAGGAATAAAGAATTGAAGAAATGATTAAATTAAAAAGTCAATCATACTTCGTTCCAATAACAAGTCTTAAAGTTAAGATTGTGACAATGAGTGAAAAGTATTAAAGGTTTATAACATTCATCAAATGTGGAAAGTTGTGATGTCTTAGATAAGACAAACACCAACTAGAACCAATTTATGAAGTGTTTTGATAAAAGCTACACTAACTCTTGAATATTTGTTTGTCAAGAAATGGCTATTGACAAGAGAATCTTATATGTCAAGGAGTCAGTGGGAGTCTTAATGGTCTTGAAAAGTTTCAAGAACAAATCAAATAAACCTTATCGATCATCACTAGCACACGAGTTGAGGTTTTCAACCTATCGTGTTGACATTATTTTGTTTCTATGCCATTCCAATTAAGTTAATTATGCATGTGAATTCTATGAGTTCTCATTTGAATGCATAAAAGGCAAGGCACCTTAATCAATGAAAGGTACATTGATAGGAAAGGGTGAGTTTCTTGACTACTTGTAAGACATGGTGGGCAGCTGTGCTACCATAAGGCAAGAAATCAAGATTAAGAAAGTTCGATCCATATGAGTTTGAATTTTTCGTAAACTTTGGTTTTGACAAATTCACATGGATAGGAACACATACACCGTTTAAATCTAAGTGTCATAAGATTTCCTTCTTCATGAAAATGATTGTGAGGAAATGCTTTCACTAAGAAAGATTTTAAGAAGATAGTGATTGTAAAATTGCATTCTCGAATTCAATTATGGTTACGGTATCCCTTTCCATAATTTGAATTGTGAGGTTTGGCAATTAGACTTAAGTGTTTAGACACACATATGAACTATCGAAGGCAAAGGTGTATAAGTTCAGAAAGCCTTGATAAAAGATTATCAAAGCACTAAGTATTAGAAACATGAACTTAAGAAATTCAATAAGTATTGTTTTTCTGAAAGTTAAGATGTTTATGAATACATGTCGAAGCTAGTGGGAGCATAAGTGTTATGTTTTATAATAATCATCATGATAGTGGGATCGTAAATGTTATGATTGTATGATTATTAAGAAAAGTATTGCAAGGTTAGCAATATTAATTATAGAAAACAAGAGTCATACTTTGCAAAGTTGTAAGAGTTGAAAGGTTGTTTTGCTATAATTAAGGGAGAGAATATTATGCTTCATTTCAAATCTAAAGGTTTAGGTTGAGAAATGTTAATAAATTTAGTCAAAGGTATATAGTGTGTTCTTAAAATTTCGATTATGATTACGGCATTCCTCTTTACAATTCGAATTTTGAGAACATAGCAAATAAAACATTGTGCATCGTGTCCCATACGCTTCGGGTATATGATCGATTGCAAATGCTTTAATGTTTGACCATTCCAAATTTTTCCAAATGTCGAGCGCATTTAGAGGGAAAAGGGACTAGAATTGGTTTTGACTAAAATAATTAAACAACTATCAAAGGACAATCCAAAGTTTGACAAGGATTGGTCGCTTGTGAGTAGTTGGAAGCATGGTATTGAATGGACCATATCGACATTATTGTGAATAGAAAAGATTCTATTAAGAATGAGTTGTCTTATGGAAATTATGGAAATGTTTCCATATTGGATGGACCATATCGACATCATAATAAGATTCTATTAAGAATGAGTTGTCATATGGAAAATATGGAAGCGTGTCCATATTGGGAATTGAATATTGAAAATCTATGACTAGATTAGGAACTTTTATGCAAAAGGATGTTCAAAGGAATGTACTTTGAGTGAGAGACATCATATCTAAGGAATTATCTTGTAACAATTTCCGATAAAAGACTTTGTAATATCATTGGCAATAGTCTTTGTGACTTTGGTGCTGTGACATTACGAAAGGATAGTTGCATAGAATGTTAGAATCTAGCATATTCTATAAGTAGCAAGAATTTGATATTCTTAAACTTATGGAAAATGGATTTGGAGTTGTGAAATGAGAATGATTGGAAATGTGTCCAATGTGATCTATTTCACAAAGTAAGAACCATAGGTAGACATTGTGTGCATGCTAGGAGCATGGGACAAGTGTAATAATTCAAGTAAGAAGTTGATTACCCGAAACGACAAATAATGAGTAATCGATATGGTGATAAATAAAAGGAGTTTTATTTATACTCAAAGGTTTGAGGCCATATGGGATTAGTATTATTCTTGTGTTTCACTTTGCATGTTTTGACTTCCAGAATAATTGAGTTTATTAAGAATAATCGAATTATTCAAACGGGCCACAGTCGTTCATATGTTGGAAGTAGATATGAATGAAGACTGTCGTGAATTGGTGTGTGGATTGTCTAAAGAGCATTAGACATAAGCAAATGTTTGCTGCAACGTTCATGAGTGCTTATGAATATGATTTGAGCATTGGATTAAACCCATGCTCACTTGGATCACTCCATGAATTGTATCATGAGTGATTGGTGAGACGATAACATCTTATATTCTTGAAACCGATATGTGTGAGTTGTTTCTTGCGAATCGGTTGCACATTGATAATATGTAAATGCACTAGTAACTTGGTGTTATAAAACATATTATTGTGTGTGATTCGGTGAGTGAGTGCAAGCAAGCATTGTATCAAAGTTTATCCGTTCCTTTTATCCAAAGTAGGATAAAAGCGATATCTTTGGGCCCCTCGATGGTTTAGTGATGACAAACGTAAATGCTCGGCTGGGCTAGGGCTGATTTGATTTGTTCAATTAGTCAGTCGTCATAAATCGGGAATCGAGATATAGTACAAAGAGAATGATTTGAAATCATATCTCATATGATATCTAGAATGGAGGAATATATGATCCCTTATCTAAGGACACGCGTATCTGATAGGATCAGAGTTGACAGCGGCTTTGGAAAGCTACGATTGCAGATCAGGATCTGAAGTCATACGCATAATAGTTATTAGACTTATCCAAGTGGGAGACTGTTGGATTAGTGTCTAAGTCCATAAGTATTTTGGTATGTACTTGACCCGATGGTGCATGGTCCTTTTGGGTTGCCTTCAACAAAGCAACTTGATAGGATGAATTATGGAGAGAAAGGATTAAATATGATTTATTAATATATTATGAGAATAATATATTAAAGGAGAAATCATATTGTTTAATTAATATTAGTCAATAATTAATTCGTAATTAGTTTTGTGACTAAAAGAGATTAATTAAACTTAAGGGACTGGAATTGTAATTATAAGATAATTCCAATTTGGGCCATGGATTGCCTTGAATCAAGGGGTGGACGAATTCTATGGGGAAACCCATAAGGAAATCATCCACGGGCTTGATTAAAGGAGTCTATGGGTTGCTTAGGGCTTAGGCAACCAAATTAGGGTTTCCTTGTTAGATAACCCTAATAGCCTCACTATATATAGAACCCTTAAGGCTCAAAAACATGGGGAACTTCTTTTCTAGGGTTAGAACACGTTTTGGGCAGCCTCTAACCTCTCTCCTCTTCATCCTCTTGCTTATGGTGTTTGTGAACCATTAGAGGAGTGACACTTGTGACTCTAAGCCTTCCAAAGTCAATTCAAGGAGAAATTGGGATTGTTATTGCTACATAACAATCAAGGTAACATTATAAACCTATTCTCATGTTAATATGTTTATTTGAATGCTAGAATTAGGGTTTATAGTCTTGGATAACTTGCACGTACAATAGAGAAACCTAGATCCAAGCATTAGGGTTTGTATGAGCACATAGGATGTCTTATGACCAAAACCCATCAGTCAACTGGTCA